>NC_059209.1:36078691-36128976 GCF_020615455.1 Coregonus clupeaformis | reverse complement strand
GTGATGTCACGAGAGGCTGTGTCCTGGAGGGACGTTACATCCCCCTGAGGTGGCTGCAAACCCAGACAGCTATGGCTCCATCTGCTGGTATGGTCGGGAACTCCACCCCTCTATGGCCAATCTTCCCACGCAGCTGAAACAAATGAGGAGCTGATGAGCTGAAGGTTTGGGAAGGGAAGAGACACAGTCTCCAACCTGGGCTCTCTGGAGAACAAGAGTGCTGCACGTCCACTTCCATGAGGAATATAAGGATTTGGAGATACTTACCTTTGGGAAATACTCACCTTTGGATATATGCACCTGTGGAAATACGTGAGAGACATTTGGAAGGACTTTTTGCTGGGTTGGCCACTAGCTGCAACGTGGACTACAGTAAGGCTGGGGAAAAGTTATCTGAGCGAGTGAGAATTATGATTTTGGATGTGGAAGAGACATCCCTGAACTGTTAACCCTTAAAGAGCCACAAGAGAACAGAATTTGGTAATATTTTCGTTAATTTCCCCAAGACCTATAATAAAATCCTTGTTTTGTTTGAACCTTGTCTCCTTGCACTACTTGAGCAATCCCGCTGAAAGCTGTGTAGCCTCTCGTGACGTCACAGATGGTGGAGAATACGGGCACGCTCAAGCGTTAATAGTGCATGTCAGAGGAGGATACCGAAGGTTTGATCACCCAGTTTTCCAAGTTGGCCGTAGGCTCCCCCCGACTGAAATGGAGGACATATTGAAAGCCCTTGTTGCTGGCCAGCAAGCCCAGATGCAAGCAAACGTGGCTCTCTTGGAGGAGCAAAAGAAAGCCAACCTTCTGAAGGCAGAGGAATTGCAGTTGCAGAGACAGAGGGTTGTCCAAAATACCCGCCCAATAAAGGCAAGTGACTTTATATCTAAGATGGGAGCTACCGATGACATTGAGGCATACCTGCATGCATTTGAGGCCACGGCCACTAGGGAAGCCTGGCCCAGCAACAGTGGGTTGGTCTGTTAGCCCCCTTTCTAACCGGGGAATCGCTGAATGCTGTCCGGGACCTGGGCCCTGACCAGGTTACTGACTATGATGCCCTGAAGTCTGAGATCCTCAGCAGATATGGACTCACAAAGTTTGGTATGGCCCAGCGCTTTCACAGCTGGACCTTCCAACCAGACCAACCTCCTCGGGCGCAGATGCATGAACTTGTCCGAATCGCAAGGAAATGGCTGGATCCGCAGAGGAATACAGCAGCGGGTGGTGGAGGCCGTTGTGGTGGATCGTTACCTACGCGCCCTGCCTTATGAGGCAAAAACGGTTCATCAGTCAACAGGCCTTGACCACGGCTGATCTGACCGTGGAAGCTGTGGAAAAGTACCAGGCCACAGCGGAGATGCTGAATGCTTCCCGAAAAGACCCCAGGAGTGCGGCCCCCACCACAAATGGGAAGAACCCCGTCCAAAGGACCCCAAGGTCTCGAACCCAGCCACGTCAGGACTTATCCCGGCTCCAGGGGGAGCCAGAAACCAGGCGGGTCCAAGAAGAGTACACCAGGAGGGGGGAAACTCGACAGTGTTACCGGTGTGGGGAGATGGGACATATCTCCTGGCAGTGTGGGAAACCAGCCGATGAACCTATGCCCACTGCGGAGTCCTCCAGCTCAGCACCCACACACCGTTTTGCCTCGCTCTTGGGAGTCGTAGATGGCGGCCCAGATCGACCCCCCACCTGCCCGGTAACTGTGAATCACCATGATGTGGAGGCCTTACTGGATTCTGGTAGCCGGGCCACCCTGGTGCGTAAGGATTTGGTGGGCCCAACGTGTCTGACCCCGGGGAAAGTCCTCCCAGTTTGCTGTGTCCATGGGGACACCAGAGAATACCCCATTACTGAACTTACAATGACCAGCACACGGGGAACCATACACACGACGGCGGGGGTGGTTGATTCCCTCCCCGTCCCTGTCCTAATTGGACGAGACTGCCCAGCCTTTTACCCACTCTGGAGAGAGTCTCAGGAGAGGATAACCCGAGTACCTCGGAAACGGAGAGGCAAGACTCATCCTGGGAAGGCTCCGGTGCAATCCTCCGAATTACTCACTCCCGCCCGGGCTCTGATAGGGAGGGCAGGTGCCCAGACCGACACAGAGACGGAGCTACAGAATCTGGACAAAGAACTGTCTGGTCTGAAGGGGACCGCTGAGAGGTATCGTTTGTTAAAGCAACAGTTAGACATGAAGACAGAAGAGTTAGATATCCTCCAGGCTAAACTCCAACAGAGCTCCTTCCATAAGCAACAGGAGGAGCTGGAGAGGCTGCGCAGGACCATCGAGGAGTGTGAGGAGACCCTGCGCAGTAGTAAGGAGGTCCAGAAGAAGGCAGAGGAGAAGTACAAGGTGTTGGAGAACAAGATGAAGAATGCGGAGGCAGAGAGAGAGAAGGAACTGAAAGCTGCTCAACAGAAGCTAAACTCTGCTAAAACCAAGGCTGATGCGTTCAGTAAGAAACTCAAGGAGAGACAACAGGAGGCTGAGTCCCTGGTCCTAGAGGTGGAGGAGTTGAAGAGAGAGCAGGCTGGCAAGCACCACGGCAATGCGGACGCCCTCTCCCGGCGTGATGCCTTCTTCGCTGCCTTTACCCGACGAGGACGTCGGTCCCGAGGAGGGGGATGTGTGATGTCACGAGAGGCTGTGTCCTGGAGGGGACGTTACATCCCCCTGAGGTGGCTGCAAACCCAGACAGCTATGGCTCCATCTGCTGGTATGGTCGGGAACTCCACCCCTCTATGGCCAATCTTCCCACGCAGCTGAAACAAATGAGGAGCTGATGAGCTGAAGGTTTGGGAAGGGAAGAGACACAGTCTCCAACCTGGGCTCTCTGGAGAACAAGAGTGCTGCACGTCCACTTCCATGAGGAATATAAGGATTTGGAGATACTTACCTTTGGGAAATACTCACCTTTGGATATATGCACCTGTGGAAATACGTGAGAGACATTTGGAAGGACTTTTTGCTGGGTTGGCCACTAGCTGCAACGTGGACTACAGTAAGGCTGGGGAAAAGTTATCTGAGCGAGTGAGAATTATGATTTTGGATGTGGAAGAGACATCCCTGAACTGTTAACCCTTAAAGAGCCACAAGAGAACAGAATTTGGTAATATTTTCGTTAATTTCCCAAGACCTATAATAAAATCCTTGTTTTGTTTGAACCTTGTCTCCTTGCACTACTTGAGCAATCCCGCTGAAAGCTGTGTAGCCTCTCGTGACGTCACAGTGTCTTTATGTGGTGTGTTTGTGCTTACATACCCTGCATGCTTAGTAGTTGTGTTTGCGTGTCTCATCTTTTAGATCTGATCTGGAAACAGTGACCTAGATATCATCAACCCTCACAGCAGATACAAGCGGAGAGAAGTCTAGAGGGAGCTCATTCTCCTCAGACCTGGGTTCAAATACTATTTGAAATCATTTTAAATGTCTTAAAGTGTGAGTGAGCTTGCCTGGTGTAATGAACCAAAAGGAAAGTCCAAACCCCACCCACCTGGCACTCTAGGCAGGCAAAACCAAACACTCAAAGTATTTCAAATAGTATTTGAACCCAGGTCTGCTCCCCAGTATTTGAACCCAGGTCTGCTCCCCAGTACTTGAACCCAGGTCTGCTCCCCAGTATTTGAACCCAGGTTTGCTCCCCAGTATTTGAACACAGGTCTGCTCCCCAGTATTTGAACCCAGGTTTGCTCCCCAGTATTTGAACCCAGGTCTGCTCCCCAGTATTTGAACTCAGGTCTGCTCCCCAGTATTTGAATCCAGGTCTGCTCCCCAGTATTTGAACCCAGGTCTGCTCCCCAGTATTTGAACCCAGGTTTGCTCCCCAGTATTTGAACCCAGGTCTGCTCCCCAGTATTTGAACCCAGGTCTTCTCCCCAGTATTTGAACCCAGGTCTGCTCCCCAGTATTTGAACCCAGGTCTTCTCCCCAGTATTTGAACCCAGGTCTGCTCCCCAGTATTTGAACCCAGGTCTTCTCCCCAGTATTTGAACCCAGGGTTGCTCCCCAGTATTTGAACCCAGGTCTGCTCCCCAGTATTTGAACCCAGGTTTGCTCCCCAGTATTTGAACCCAGGTCTGCTCCCCAGTATTTGAACCCAGGTTTGCTCCCCAGTATTTGAACCCAGGTCTGCTCCCCAGTATTTGAACCCAGGTCTGCTCCCCCTGCACCTCCTCCTACTAAAGGATCTTATCTGATCACATCATAATAGGCTACCTGTTATATGAGTCAGGCAGTAACATGCTATAAACACTCGACCTCCAATCCTCCTAATATTATATGTGTGTCCCAATAACAACACCTTCCTCCTGAAGTCTACAGTCGTTCACTACTTCCCACTAATCTGATGGCATTGGATTGGAGGAGACGGGCTAGTTGGAGTTGAGGTCTACAGTCGTTCACTACTTCCCACTAATCTAATGGCATTGGATTGGAGGAGACAGGGGCTAGTTGGAGTTGAGGTCTACAGTCGTTCACTACTTCCCACTAATCTAATGGCATTGGATTGGAGGAGACAGGGGCTAGTTGGAGTTGAGGTCTACAGTCGTTCACTACTTCCCCACTAATCTAATGGCATTGGATTGGAGGAGACAGGGGCTAGTTGGAGTTGAGGTCTACAGTCGTTCACTACTTCCCACTAATCTAATGGCATTGGATTGGAGGAGACAGGGGCTAGTTGGAGTTGAGGTCTACAGTCGTTCACTACTTCCCACTAATCTAATGGCATTGGATTGGAGGAGACAGGGGCTAGTTGGAGTTGAGGTCTACAGTCGTTCACTACTTCCCACTAATCTAATGGCATTGGATTGGAGGAGACAGGGGCTAGTTGGAGTTGAGGTCTACAGTCGTTCACTACTTCCCACTAATCTAATGGCATTGGATTGGAGGAGACAGGGGCTAGTTGGAGTTGGGGTCTACAGTCGTTCACTACTTCCCACTAATCTAATGGCATTGGATTGGAGGAGACAGGGGCTAGTTGGAGTTGAGGTCTACAGTCGTTCACTACTTCCCACTAATCTAATGGCATTGGATTGGAGGAGACAGGGGCTAGTTGGAGTTGAGGTCTACAGTCGTTCACTACTTCCCACTAATCTAATGGCATTGGATTGGAGGAGACAGGGGCTAGTTGGAGTTGAGGTCTACAGTCGTTCACTACTTCCCACTAATCTAATGGCATTGGATTGGAGGAGACAGGGGCTAGTTGGAGTTGAGGTCTACAGTCGTTCACTACTTCCCACTAATCTAATGGCATTGGATTGGAGGAGACAGGGCTAGTTGGAGTTGAGGTCTACAGTCGTTCACTACTTCCCACTAATCTAATGGCATTGGATTGGAGGAGACAGGGGCTAGTTGGAGTTGAGGTCTACAGTCGTTCACTACTTCCCACTAATCTAATGGCATTGGATTGGAGGAGACAGGGGGCTAGTTGGAGTTGAGGTCTACAGTCGTTCACTACTTCCCACTAATCTAATGGCATTGGATTGGAGGAGACAGGGGCTAGTTGGAGTTGAGGTCTACAGTCGTTCACTACTTCCCACTAATCTAATGGCATTGGATTGGAGGAGACAGGGGCTAGTTGGAGTTGAGGTCTACAGTCGTTCACTACTTCCCACTAATCTAATGGCATTGGATTGGAGGAGACAGGGGCTAGTTGGAGTTGAGGTCTACAGTCGTTCACTACTTCCCACTAATCTAATGGCATTGGATTGGAGGAGACAGGGGCTAGTTGGAGTTGAGGTCTACAGTCGTTCACTACTTCCCACTAATCTAATGGCATTGGATTGGAGGAGACAGGGGCTAGTTGGAGTTGAGGTCTACAGTCGTTCACTACTTCCCACTAATCTAATGGCATTGGATTGGAGGAGACAGGGGCTAGTTGGAGTTGAGGTCTACAGTCGTTCACTACTTCCCACTAATCTAATGGCATTGGATTGGAGGAGACAGGGGGCTAGTTGGAGTTGAGGTCTACAGTCGTTCACTACTTCCCACTAATCTAATGGCATTGGATTGGAGGAGACAGGGGCTAGTTGGAGTTGAGGTCTACAGTCGTTCACTACTTCCCACTAATCTAATGGCATTGGATTGGAGGAGACAGGGGCTAGTTGGAGTTGAGGTCTACAGTCGTTCACTACTTCCCACTAATCTAATGGCATTGGATTGGAGGAGACAGGGGCTAGTTGGAGTTGAGGTCTACAGTCGTTCACTACTTCCCACTAATCTAATGGCATTGGATTGGAGGAGACAGGGGCTAGTTGGAGTTGAGGTCTACAGTCGTTCACTACTTCCCACTAATCTAATGGCATTGGATTGGAGGAGACAGGGGCTAGTTGGAGTTGAGGTCTACAGTCGTTCACTACTTCCCACTAATCTAATGGCATTGGATTGGAGGAGACAGGGGCTAGTTGGAGTTGAGGTCTACAGTCGCTCACTACTTCCCACTAATCTAATGGCATTGGATTGGAGGAGACAGGGGCTAGTTGGAGTTGAGGTCTACAGTCGTTCACTACTTCCCACTAATCTAATGGCATTGGATTGGAGGAGACAGGGGCTAGTTGGAGTTGAGGTCTACAGTCGTTCACTACTTCCCACTAATCTAATGGCATTGGATTGGAGGAGACAGGGGCTAGTTGGAGTTGAGGTCTACAGTCGTTCACTACTTCCCACTAATCTAATGGCATTGGATTGGAGGAGACAGGGGCTAGTTGGAGTTGAGGTCTACAGTCGTTCACTACTTCCCACTAATCTAATGGCATTGGATTGGAGGAGACAGGGGCTAGTTGGAGTTGGGGTCTACAGTCGTTCACTACTTCCCACTAATCTAATGGCATTGGATTGGAGGAGACAGGGGCTAGTTGGAGTTGAGGTCTACAGTCGTTCACTACTTCCCACTAATCTAATGGCATTGGATTGGAGGAGACAGGGGCTAGTTGGAGTTGAGGTCTACAGTCGTTCACTACTTCCCACTAATCTAATGGCATTGGATTGGAGGAGACAGGGGCTAGTTGGAGTTGAGGTCTACAGTCGTTCACTACTTCCCACTAATCTAATGGCATTGGATTGGAGGAGACAGGGGCTAGTTGGAGTTGAGGTCTACAGTCGTTCACTACTTCCCACTAATCTAATGGCATTGGATTGGAGGAGACAGGGGCTAGTTGGAGTTGAGGTCTACAGTCGTTCACTACTTCCCACTAATCTAATGGCATTGGATTGGAGGAGACAGGGGCTAGTTGGAGTTGAGGTCTACAGTCGTTCACTACTTCCCACTAATCTAATGGCATTGGATTGGAGGAGACAGGGGCTAATGGGAGTTCCCACCATATTTATAATACCAGTCATTTCCTTTCAAATCAGTGAGAGGGAAGTGAACAAATATACATTTTGTGAGGAAGGAGAGATAATTGGGACAATATGTAACTAATGGAAGCTGGCTGCAATGCCAATGAGTCCAATGAATGAGCTGTATTGTTTTCCTGACAGACCGAAGGTGTCATGGTGGAATTGTCCCGCCCTCTTTCCATTTCTTCTTTCTTTCTCTCTCTTTCTTTCTATTTTTGCACAATGCAGCCTGCTTTCTCCACCCTCCCTCTGGGAGGACTAAACCAGAGAGAGGAGAGAGAGGAGCATGGTGCTTGCAATGTCAGTGTCGTGGGTTCCATTCCTGCTGGGGCCACCCATATCAAAATGTATGCACACACTACTGTAAGTCGCTTTAAATAACAGTGGCTGCTTAATGGCATATATTATTATATTATAAGGAGAGGAGAGGAGAGGAGAGGAGAGGAGAGGAGAGGAGAGGAGAGGAGAGGAGAGGAGAGGAGAGGAGAGGAGAGGGAAGTGTAGTAAACTTCAGATCTAGTTTGCCTGTCTGTCTGCACTCAGCTCAGCCCTCATCAGAAAGGAAGTTCTGGCTGCTGAAGAGAATCCTCCTGCCATAGACTCCTAGCCCCCTAGCCTGGGGTATGGGGACTCCTAGCCCCCTAGCCTGGGGTATCGGGACTCCTAGCCCCCTAGCCTGGGTTATGGGGACTCCTAGCCCCCTAGCCTGGGGTATGGGGACTCCTAGCCCCCTTAGCGTGGGGTATGGGGACTCCTAGCCCCCTAGCCTGGGGTATGGGGACTCCTAGCCCCCTAGCCTGGGGTATGGGGACTCCTAGCCCCCTAGCCTGGGGTATCGGGACTCCTAGCCCCCTAGCCTGGGTTATGGGGACTCCTAGCCCCCTAGCCTGGGTTATGGGGACTCCTAGCCCCCTAGCCTGGGTTATGGGGACTCCTAGCCCCCTAGCCTGGGTTATGGGGACTCCTAGCCCCCTAGCCTGGGTTATGGGGACTCTTAGCCCCCTAGCCTGGGGTATGGGGACTCTAGCCCCCTAGCCTGGGTTATGGGGACTCCTAGCCCCCTAGCCTGGGGTATGGGGACTCCTAGCCCCCTAGCCTGGGGTATGGGGACTCCTAGCCCCCTAGCCTGGGTTATGGGGACTCCTAGCCCCCTAGCCTGGGGTATGGGGGACTCCTAGCCCCCCTAGCCTGGGTTATGGGGACTCCTAGCCCCCTAGCCTGGGTTATGGGGACTCCTAGCCCCCTAGCCTGGGGTATGGGGACTCCCTAGCCCCCTAGCCCCTAGCCTGGGGTATGGGGACTCCTAGCCCCCTAGCCTGGGTTATGGGGGACTCCTAGCCCCCTAGCCTGGGTTATGGGGACTCCTAGCCCCCTAGCCTGGGGTATGGGGGACTCCTAGCCCCCTAGCCTGGGGTATGGGGACTCCTAGCCCCCTAGCCTGGGTTATGGGGACTCCTAGCCCCCTAGCCTGGGTTATGGGGACTCCTAGCCCCCTAGCCTGGGTTATGGGGACTCCTAGCCCCCTAGCCTGGGTTATGGGGACTCCTAGCCCCCCTAGCCTGGGGTATGGGGACTCCTAGCCCCCTAGCCTGGGGTATCAGGACTCCTAGCCCCCTAGCCTGGGTTATGGGGACTCCTAGCCCCCTAGCCTGGGTTATGGGGACTCCTAGCCCCCTAGCCTGGGGTATCGGGACTCCTAGCCCCCTAGCCTGGGTTATGGGGACTCCTAGTATACTAAATAGTAGGGAACAGGCGTGCCATTTGGGATGCAGCCTGCGCACAGCCAGCCTTCCAGGGAGCCATTCAGAATTAAATTAAAATTTTTCACAAAATCAAAATTCAAAGGTCAAAAATTCAAAAGAACAGTGGGATAAGTGCTTTGCCCTGGCTCCACCCACTCATTCCTCACACACACACACAGTGGGAGGTGAGGACCTGGAGACAGGAGGAACTGTGCATAGCCCTCACTTAGCCCTCATCAAGTCTTCTCAGCCTATCAGCCCTGCAGGTTTCTTTCTCTACAGTATCTCAAAGAGATGGAGAGGTACAGTGCTTTGCAAAAGTATTCATCCCTCTTGGCGTTTTTCCCATTTTGTTGCATTACAACCTGTAATTTAAATAGATTTTTATTTGGATTTCATGTAATGGACATACACAAAATAGTCCAAATTGGTGAAGTGAAATATAAAAAATTAAAGTCCACCTGTGTGCAATCTAAGTGTCACATGATCTCTCATGGTCTCAGTATATATACACCTGTTCTGAAAAGCCCCAGAGTCTGCAACACCCCTAAGCAAGGGGCACCACCAAGCAAGCAGCACCATGAAGACCAAGGAGCTCTCCAAACAGGTCAGGGACAAAGTTGAGGAGAAATACAGATCAGGGTTGAAAGAATATGGCACCACAACAAACCTACCAAGAGAGGGCCGCCCAACAAAACTCACGGCCCAGGCAAGGAGGGCATTAATCAGAGGGGCAACAAAGAGACCAAGGATAACCCTGAAGGAGCTGCAAAGCTCCACAGCGGAGATTGGAGTATCTGTCCATAGGACCACTTTAAGCCGTACACTCCACAGAGCTGGGATTTACGGAAGAGTAGCCAGAAAAAAGCCATTGCTTAAAAAAATAAATAAGCAAACACGTTTGGTGTTCGCCAAAAGGCATGTGGGAGACTCCCCAAACATATGGAAGAAGGTACTCTGGTCAGATGAGACTAAAATTGAGCTTTTTGGCCATCAAGGAAAACGCTATATCTGGCGCAAACCCAACACCTCTCATCACCCCGAGAACACCATCCCCACAGTGAAGCATGGTGGTGGCAGCATCATGCTGTGGGATGTTTTTCATAGGCAGGGACTGGGAAACTGGTCAGAATTGAAGGAATGATGGATGGCGCTAAATACAGGGAAATTCTTGAGGGAAACCTGTTTCAGTCTTCCAGAGATTTGAGACTGGGACGGAGGTTCACCTTCCAGCAGGACAATGACCCTAAGCATATTGCTAAAGCAACACTTGAGTGGTTTAAGGGGAAACATTTAAATGTATTGGAATGTCCTAGTCAAAGCCCAGACCTCAATCCAATTGAGAATCTGTGGTATGACTTAAAGATTGTTGTACACCAGCAGAACCCATCCAACTTGAAGGAGCTGGAGCAGTTTTGCCTTGAAGAACGGGCAAAATTCCCAGTGGCTAGATGTGCCAAGCTTACAGAGACATACCCCAAGAGACTTGCAGCTGTAATTGCTGCAAAAGGTGGCTCTACAAAGTAATGACTTTGGGAGGGTGAATAGTTATGCACGCTCAAGTTTACAGTTTTTGTTGGTCTTATTTCTTGTTTTGTTTCACAAAAAATATTTTGCATCTTCAAAGTGGTAGGCATGTTGTGTAAATCAAATGATACAACCCTCCCAAAAAATCAATTTTAATTCCAGGTTGTGAGGCAACAAAATAGGAAAAATGCCAAGGGGGTGAATACTTTCGCAAGCCACTGTATATAGTGAAGTTGATGTTGTGCTAACTGCTGATTCATCAAAGAACTGATCCATGCTGCACCTCTACTGTCATACCTACTGATCCATGCTGCACCTCTACTGTCATACCTACTGATCCATGCTGCACCTCTACTGTCATACCTACTGATCCATGCTGCACCTCTACTGTCATACCTACTGATCCATGCTGCACCTCTACTGTCATACCTACTGATCCATGCTGCACCTCTACTGTCATACCTACTGATCCATGCTGCACCTCTACTGTCATACCTACTGATCCATGCTGCACCTCTACTGTCATACCTACTGATCCATGCTGCACCTCTACTGTCATACCTACTGATCCATGCTGCACCTCTACTGTCATACCTACTGATCCATGCTGCACCTCTACTGTCATACATACTGATCAGACATACCTATTAATCCATCCCTACCGATCCATCCCTACCGATCCATCCCTACTCCTGGGGTAGCCTTGAATCAGTAAATACCTCACAACATAACAACAACAATATCAAGTCAATCACATTTATTTATAAAGCCCTTTTTACATCAGCAGATGTCACAAAGGGCTATACAGAAACCCAGCCTAAAACCCCAAAGAGCAAGCAATGCAGCTAGGAACAAACCTAGAGAGGAAGCAGGCTCTGAGGGGTGGCCAGTCCTCTTTTCCGACTGTGCCGGGTGGAGATTATAACAGTCCATTAAGGCCAGATCATATATTACAATACTTAGAGAGAGAGAGAGGAAAGAGAGAGAGAGAGGAAAGAGAGAGAGAGAGAGAGAGAGAGAGAGAGAGAGACAGAGACAGAGAGAGAGAGAGAGAGAGAGAGAGAGAGAGAGAGAGAGAGAGAGAGAGAGAGAGAGAGAGAGAGAGAGAGAGAGAGAGAGAGAGAGAGAGAGAGAGAGAGAGAGAGAGAGAAGAGAGACAGAGAGAGAGAGAGAGAGAGAGAGAGAGAGAGAGAGAGAGAGAGAGAGAGAGAGAGAGAGAGAGAGAGAGAGAGAGAGAGAGAGAGAGAGAGAGAGAGAGAGAGAGAGAGAGAGAGAGAGAGAGAGAGAGAGAGAGAGAGAGAGAGAGAGAGAGAGATTGTGTGTCTCTGACCCCCGATCCATCTCTGCTCTCTAGCCGTACGGTGTAAACAGAGAGTTGCACTGTGACGGGGTGATGTGGGCCACTGCCTCTTAATAGATGGAATACATGCAGTCAGCTGGCTGGGACTGGAGTTGAGACATTCCAGAGACCCAGAGGACTATGATGAGTTTGTTCGTAGCCTCTCGGTATGCCTCCTATTTTCTTGTATCCTCTCTCCATGTTTCATTCTTAAAACCCATTAAAAGGTTTCGAGGGGAGGGACCTTGGACTTTCTCCTCCAAATACGGTTGAGAAGGAGGCGAGGATTCAAGGAATCAAGAAAGAGCAGAGGTACCCAGAGGTTCTTCAGGCTAATTAAGATAGAGCCCTCTTTCCTCTTCTCTCCTGCTGTGTCTTATCCTCCTCTCTCTTCACTTCTGTCTTCATTTTGTCTTCATTCCCCAGAAACCATCCCAGACCATCAAATGATTTTGGGGGTTTCAATTGAATCTCATCCTCCTGGTCCAGAGGGCTGGCCAATTAAGAATTCAATTATAGCGAAAACAAAAAACCTCCTCATGTTTAAATCATATTCAGCCTCTTCTCTCTGTGTGTTTTTCTCTCTCGAGGTTTGAGGAGAACTGAAGAAGAGAGAGACAGAGGGAAAGAGAGATGGGAAAGCGTGAAAGATGGGGGAGAGAGAGAGAGAGAGAGAGAGAGCAAGAGTTGGAGTTGGTGGTTATCAGACACCTTTAGAGTGAATGTGCTTTACTTTCTTAATAAAACACTATTTTCCAGGCAATTGTTCCTATCTGCTTTAAGGACAATTGACTTTTGTACATTTATATTTCACATCTATATTGTAAGTGGAGTATCTAGCTGGTCACAAGTTATCTCAGGCCTCTCCTCTCAGCAGGTCTAGATTCTGCTTTTAGCACCCACCTTTCTCTCTCTCTCTTTCTCTCTCTCTCTCTGTCTCTGTCTATCCCCCCCTCTCTCTCCCCTCTCTTTCTCTCCTCTCTCTCACCTCTCATACCCTTCCTCTTTCCCCTCTTTCTCTCTTTCTCTTTCTGTCTCTCTCTCTGTCTCTCTCTCTCTCTGCCAGTAGTTCTCTCATGTCCTCATGGTCATCCCTCCAGCAGTGTTTAGTCACCAGCAGATGGTTCAGAGAGACGGGTCATGCTCCGTTGCCGGGGAACAAGAGCTTATTACTGACGGGTTGAGATTTGGACAATGGCAGAGAGATAGACGGACGGACGGACTAATGGACTGGCAGACAATGCACGTGGCCCATATCAAGTTGCTAGGATACAAATGCACAGTCATGAAAACAACCCCTGTCCTGCCTGTAGCTCAATCAATCAGTAGCCAAAGCAATATGTCATCCTTCGGTTCAGAGGAGATACAGAACAGAGCATGTAGTGAGGATGAGGGTGGGATTAGCTATACACAAATGAAGCTGTCTGGATTCATATTTGATTTATAAAGGCATTCATCTAGTCTAAGACGGGGGGAGGGGGTTCTACTGAACTAACATATGGAATTGTTTTAAGATGATCACACCAAGGATCATTTGATTTTGAATCAAAAAGGTTTGAAAAAGAAATCTGTAAAACAATTATTTGATAAAGCATTGAAGTTGACCTTACTGCTATTAGCCCATAGAAACACATTGAATAACAGATTAATCAAATCAAATTGTATTTGTCACATGCGGCGAATACAACATGTATAGACCTTACAGGAAATAATACCCCACCCCAGAAAAAAATCTATCTATCTATCTATCTATCTATCTATCTATCTATCTATCTATCTATCTATCTATCTATCTATCTATCTATCTATCTATCTATCTATCTATCTATCTATCTATCTATCTATCTATCTATCTATCTATCTATCTATCTATCTATCTATCTATCTATCTATCTATCTATCTATCTATCTATCTATCTATCTATCTATCTATCTATCTATCTATCTATCTAATCTATCGATCTATCATAACAAATAATTAAAGAACAGCAGTAAAATAACAATAGCGAGGCTATACACAGGGGGTACTGGTACAGAGTCAATGTACGGGGGCACCGGTTAGTCGAGGTAACTGAGGAAATATGTACATGTAGGTAGAGTTATTAAAGTGACTATGTATAGATAAAACAGAGAGTAGCAGCAGCGTAAAAGGGGGGGCAATGCAAATAGTCTGGGTAGCCATTTGATTAGATGTTCAGATGACTGGGGTGGCTGGAGTCTTTAACCATTTTTAGGGCCTTCCTCTGACACCGCAAGGTATAGAGGTCCTGGATGGATACTATAAGAAATATATATTTCTTTAACCATATTTAACCCCTTTCTTTTGGCACTAAACTATTTCCATATACACCCATTGGTCAGTTTATTAGGTACACCACCCAGTTCACGAAAATGGTTTGCTCCTGCAGACAGTGAGTCACGTGGCCATGGCTTGCTATATAAAGCAGGCAGACAGGCATCGAGGCATTCAGTTACTGTTTGATTGAACGTTAGAATGGGCAAAACGAGTGACTTAAGCGACTTAGAGCGTGGCATGATCATCGGTGCCAGGCACGCCGGGTCCAGTACCTCTGAAACGGCCGACCTCCTGGGCTTTCCACGAACGGTAGTGTCTAGGGTTTACAGAGAATGCTGCGACAAACATAAAAACATCCAGTCAGCGGCAGTCCTGTGGTCGAAAACAGCTCATTGATGAGAGAAGTCAAAGGAAAATGGCAAGAATCGTGCAATTTAACAGGCGGGACACAAACAGGCAAATAACGGCGCAGTACAACAGCGGTGTGCAGAACGGCATCTCGGAACACACAACTCGTCCATCCTTGTCACGGATAGGCTATTGCAGCAGACGACCACACCGGGTTCCACTCCTATCAGCTAAAAACAAGAAGAAGCGGCTCCAGTGGGCAACGCCATCACCAACACTGGACAACTGAGGAGTGGAAAAACATCGCCTGGTCTGACAAATCCTGGTTCCTGTTGCGTCATGCTGATGGCAGAGTCAGGATCTGGCGTAAACAGCATGAGTCCATGGACCCATCCTGCCTGGTGTCAACGGAACAGGCTGGTGGCGGCGGTGGAATGGTGTGGGGAATGTTTTCCTGGCACACGTTAGGTCCCTTGATACCAATTGATCAACGTTTCCGACACCTTGTAGAATCCATGCCCCGAAGAATTCAGGCTGTTCTGGAGGCAAAGGGGGGTCTGACCCGGTACTAGATGGGTGTCCCTAATAAACTGGCCACTGGGTGTATACCTCCATTAATTTATTTTAAACTGGTACCGAGCTACCTTCAGAAGAGTCTTGTGAGGCTTGTGGGTGTCCTAGAGCAAAACAACTGTAAATGTTTGTGAGATTCTCACCTTTCCAACAGCCCAAAATGTTCGGGTTCAGACGAGGCCCGTAAACGCTTGTGGGGGCCTCAGAGCAAAATGGAAAAACACCATTGTGTTCGTGAGAATCATCTTTCCATACAGTAGTCATATTATTTTATAGGCCAGACGTTTTTGTGAGAAGACCAATTTTCGGGATGTCTCACGGTCTGACAAACACCTCTGTGGCTCGGCCCCCTTCCACCGCAGATGCAGAAGGCCACCATCGGTGGATTGAGACGCAGCCCAAAACCCAGATATCTCAAGCATATGTATTTTGATGGGTATTTGTCTATTATGTTAATTCGATTTCCAATACTCTTGGGGGTTTTAATATCCATACTGCCAGAAAGATTCAGACGTTCAAGTTACCTTCTTTTATTTTAGGGAGGACTAGTCCCTATGGGCCCTCTGGTCTAAAGTAGTGCACTATATAGGGAATAGGGTGCCATTCTCTGGTCTAAAGTAGTGCACTATATAGGGAATAGGGTGCCATTCTCTGGTCTAAAGTAGTGCACTATATAGGGAATAGGGTGCCATTCTCTGGTCTAAAGTAGTGCACTACATAGGGAATAGGGTGCCATTCTCTGGTCTAAAGTAGTGCACTATATAGGGAATAGGGTGCCATTCTCTGGTCTAAAGTAGTGCACTACATAGGGAATAGGGTGCCATTCTCTGGTCTAAAGTAGTGCACTATATAGGGAATAGGGTGCCATTCTCTGGTCAAAAGTAGTGCACTATATAGGGAATAGGGTGCCATTCTCTGGTCTAAAGTAGTGCACTACATAGGGAATAGGGTGCCATTCTCTGGTCTAAAGTAGTGCACTATATAGGGAATATGGTGCCATTCTCTGGTCTAAAGTAGTGCACTATATAGGGAATAGGGTGCCATTCTCTGGTCTAAAGTAGTGCACTATATAGGGAATAGGGTGCCATTCTCTGGTCTAAAGTAGTGCACTATATAGGGAATAGGGTGCCATTCTCTGGTCTAAAGTAGTGCACTATATAGGGAATAGGGTGCCATTCTCTGGTCTAAAGTAGTGCACTATATAGGGAATAGGGTGCCATTTGGGACGCACACTTTGATGATCTAATGAATATGTTTCATATACGCTAATTAAGAGAAAGGTCGGCCTGCACATCATTCTGTTATTTAATCTATTCAGAGTCAACTCTCTCTCTCTCTCTCTCTCTCTCTCTCTCTCTCTCTCTCTCTCTCTCTCTCTCTCTCTCTCTCTCTCTCTCTCTCTCTCTCTCTCTCTCTCTCTCTCTCTCTCTCTCTCTCTCTTTCTATCATTCTGTTTCTCTCTCTCTCTATCATTCTGTTTCTCTCTCTCTCTATCATTCTATCATTCTGTTTTTCTCTCTCTTTCCCTCTCTCTCGCTGTCTCTCTCTATCATTCTATCATTCTGTTTTTATCTCTTTCCCTCTCTCTCACTGTCTCTCTCTCTCTCTCTATCATTATATCATTTGTTTTTCTCTCTCTTTCCCTCTCTCTCGCTGTCTCTCTCTACCTTTCTTCATCTCTCTCGTTCCCTCCCCCTCTGTCTCTCTCCAGCATGTACATACATATGGACACACACATAACTCTTCCTCCTCCCTTCTCTCACACTCACACTCACTTTGGCTTTTTTAATATAAATGTGAGGCCATACTTGATGACGAGTCTGTTTCTGTGAGGCTTGATTCAGCTGTTTCTTCCTGGGGTAAGCTTTCTCCTCCTCCCCCCTCTCCTCAGCTTCTCCCCCATCTCCTCCTCCCCCCTCTCCTCCTCTTCTCCCCCCCATCTCCTCCTCCACTCTCCTTTTCTTCTCTTCCCTCTCCTCCCCCATTCTTTACCCCCCTCTCTTTCTCTCTCTCTCTCTCCATCTCTCCCTCACTCCTTCTCTCTCCTCCTCTCCTCTCGTGTGGATGTGAACTCGACCGTGTTAGTAAGCTTAAGGTGAAAACCCAAGTGAGCAATTACCTCATGTCAGATTTGCTGCAGGTCTATTAATACACTGCAAAACTAGACCTTTAGTTTTAGCTAAAAAAAATCAGGATCCAATAAACAACAGTGAAATCAGACTGCAACGGAGACGTATAGTTGAAGTCGGAAGTTTACATACACTTAGGTTGAAGTCATTAAAACTAGTTTTTCAACCACTCCACACATTTCTTGTTAACATTTACATTTTAGTCATTTAGCAGACGCTCTTATCCAGAGCGACTTAAAGTTAGTGAGTGCATACATTTTCATTTTCAAGTTAACAAACTATAGTTTTTGGCAAGTCGATTAGGACATCTACTTTGTGCATGACACAAGTAATTTTTCCAACAATTGTTTATAGACAGATTATTTCACTTATAATTCACTGTATCACAAGTCCAGTGGGTCAGAAGTTGACTGTGCCTTTAAACAGCTTGAAAAATTCCAGAAAATTATGTCATGGCTTTAGATGCTTCTGATAGGCTAATTGAAATCATTTGAGTCAATTGGAGGTGTACCTGTGGATGTATTTTGAGGCCTAACTTCAAACTCAGTGCCTCTTTGCTTGACATCATGGGAAAATCAAAAGAAATCAGCCAAGACCTCAGAAAAATAATTGTAGACCTCCACAAGTCTGGTTCATCCTTGGGAGCAATTTCCAAAATGCCTGAAGGTACCACGTTCATCTGTACAAACAATAGTACGCAAGTATAAACACCATGGGACCACGCAGCCATCATACCGCTCAGGAAGGAGACGCGTTCTGTCTCCTAGAGATGACCGTACTTTGGTGCGAAAAGTGCAAATCAATCCCAGAACAACAGCAAAAGACCTTGTGAAGATGCTGGAGGAAACAGGTACAAAAGTACCTATATCCACAGTAAAACGAGTCCTATATCGACATAACCTGAAAGGCCACTCAGCAAGGAAGAAGCCACTGCTCCAAAACCGCCATAAAAAAGCCAGACTACGGTTTGCAATTGCACATGGGGACAAAGATCGTACTTTTTGGAGAAATGTCCTCTGGTCTGATTAAACAAAAATAGAGCTGTTTGGCCATAATGACCATCGTTATGTTTGGAGGAAAAAGGGGGTTGCTTGCAAGCCGAAGTACAACATCCCAAGCGTGAAGCACGGGGGTGGCAGAATCATGCTGTGGGGGTGCTTTGCTGCAGGAGGGACTGGTGCACTTCATAAAATAGATGGCCTCATGAGGAAGGAAAATTATGTGTATATATTGAAGCAACATCTCAAGACATCAGTCAGGAAGTTAAAGCTTGGTCGCAAATGGGTCTTCGAAATGGACAATGAACCCAAGCATACTTCCAAAGTTGTGGCAAAATGGCTTAAGGACAACAAAGTCAAGGTATTGGAGTGGCCATCACAAAGCCCTGACCTCAATCCTATAGAACATTTGTGGGCAGAACTGAAAAAGCGTGTGCGAGCAAGGAGGCCTACAAACCTGACTCAGTTACACAAGCTCTGTAGGAAGGAATGGGCCAAAATTCACCCAACTTATTGTGGGAAGCTTGTGGAAGGCTACCCGAAACGTTTGACCCAAGTTAAACAATTTAAAGGCAATGCTACCAAAATACTAATTGAGTGTATGTAAACGTCTGACCCACTGGGAATGTGATGAAAGAAATTAAAGCTGAAATAAATCATTCTTTCTACTATTATTGTGACATTTCACATTCTTAAAATAAAGTGGTGATCCTAACTGACCTAAAACAGGGAATTTTTTACTAGGATTAAATGTCAGGAATTGTGAAAAACTGAGTTTAAATGTATTTGGCTAAGGTGTATGTAAACTTCCGACTTCAACTGTAAGAACGAGGTAACAACCTGTTAATAGATAGTATGTTAAAGTACAGTTCATAAAACGTTTCCTATTGTTGTGGTGATACTAGAGAACTATTGGTGATGAGGTAGTATTGTGTAGAGTGTCACGCCATCTGATGCAATGCTAGGTTTGGCTATTTAGGCTAGCTAGGCTAGCTAGCTATTAACAGGGTGTTTGTAGCTGTAGCAGGCGCTTGCTAACTTTTCCCCACGTTAGCTATGTGTTTGTGTAGCATAGAGAGGCTCACCAGTCGCCCATTTCATGTAATTGCATTCACTCACTGCTGCATGTATTTAATCTCATCCAGGTCAACTGGTCCACAAGTATAGTATTGTTTTGTCATTCTCCTGTATTTTTGCGCGCTGAGGTCCCAGATGGTATTTTTTTGTCTCAGTTGGTATATATGCGCATGGAGCGCTCTAACGCCCTTGACCAGAGCTATAATATGTTACTAGCTCTGGTCTAGGGCATAGCTAGTACCTAGTTAGCTCTGGTCCAGGGCGGAGCTAGTACCTAGTTAGCTCTGGTCCAGGGCGGAGCTAGTAGCTAGCTAGCTCTGGTCTGCATTTACTCTGGTCCAGGGCATAGCTAGCAGCTAGCTAGCTAGCTAGTTATGTAATTTCACCACCCATACTGTTGGTGGCGGCAATGGATCATCCTCTCTGGCACCATTAGGCATCCTGTCTCATCTCGTATGTCTCACAGCGTCTGTGGCCTGAGAATGTATATGCTGGAGCCAGACCCTATTGCTCTTTTTGGCTACTTATTTTTATGCATTTATATTAGCTGGTGGTGACAAAATGTATGACTGTATTCCGACTATATAATAGGAAAATATTACTGTTGATTACTTTTGAATAATAGCACTTATGTTAATGAAATACTTTTACTGTTGTCTAACAAATTAATGTATTATATGAGTCTGATTTGATGCTGGCTGAGGAGAGGAACTATGGTGAAACTATAAAGAAATGACCAGTAAGTTACATAATAATTACTTAAGTACAGCGCTGGAAATAACTCATTTGCGACCGGAAAGTAATTGGAAACAACAGGTAAACAAGACGGAAACTAAACGGCAACAAGACGGCAACGACAAAGTAACTATCCAGCTACAAGACCCAAAAGGTACGTTTTGAGGTAGGTTGGCCCACAAACAGAATAAGTATGATGTCGTTTCTCAAACGTTTCTGTAAAAAAAAAAAACTGTCTTTCTACGAAAGTTCAAAGTACATACAAAGTATAGCTGGTAAGAAGAGAGCAAATGGCATTAAATCCTTACTACATGACTTATGCTTCTTAGCCTCTATACTTGATAGTTCTTAAGTAACAAATAATTGTTTCTACATAACAACCAGGAAAATTAATATAACTTTATACCAGTATTTAGCAGCTATGTGCTCTTTATAAAATAAAGTTTTATTGGTCACGTACACATATTTTACAGATGTTATCCTGCTCTCTGCAGCAGCCAACCGATGGTCGACGAATAGGGAGACCTACTTTACCACGACCAGCTGGTGCAACTGGGGAATGGCGATGGATGAGGTCCTCTGCGTTCCTCAACGTCTAGATCTTCCTCGAGGTGTCACCAACGAGCGGAGGATCCTCTACCATGAGTCGACCCAGCGAGCCAGCACCTCAGCCCATCCAAATGCCTCCTTACTCCTCCAGTGAAACCCTCTATTTCGCTCATCAGATGGGAGCCCCCCCACCACCAAGGTTGCCACGGTTATTTCCCTGCTGGGCGGGCGGGCGTTGGAGTGCGCTACGGCCATCTGGGAGAGAGGAGAGAGAAGAGCTGGGTTCCTGTGAGAGGTTCATGGCTCTGTTCAGACGGCAGGATGGCCAGACCGCTGCGGAGTAGCCCTCACCTTCCATACAGTGGCAGCATCCAGTGGATGGAATGAGCCAGTGCTCCGCACCTTATTCAGAAAAGGATTGCGTGAAGAGTTCCAGCCTGAACCCATGGAGGTTGCACGCCTCCCTGCAGCTGAGCGACGCCATCGGAGACAACTGGGGCTCTGTCCCTATTGTGGCCAGGAGGGACACCAGCTTCAACAATGTCCTCTACGTCCCAACCTGGGATCCACTAGAGCCTCGTGATCATCCGTCTCCTGGTGTGGGCATGAGTATTCCATCATCATCACTTTCCGCCAAACCCTTTTTGTACCGATTTCACTAGCTGGCTGTTCCTCATGTGCTGCTAAATGGCATGTTCTTTTTTTATTATTATTATTCTTTTCTACAGCTCTAGTGTAGGAATTTCACTGACCAGGGCCTTGCTTCCTCCCTGAACATAACCTCATACCCGCTCTCCTCTCCGTTTACGGTTCAAGCTCTGGATAATCGACCACTGGGATCTGGGTCAATCACACACGTCACAGCACCACTCACCATCACCGTTGGACCCCTGCACCAAGAAAGCCTACCCTGACTCATCATCGAGGCGCCCGTACACAAAGTGACACAAAATTGCAATTTAATCCATTTAAAATTCTGGCTGTAACACAACAAAATGTGCAATACGTCTGTATGGGTATGAATACTTTCTGAAGACACTGTACCTTGGGTACCTGTTTGGGGTTGTTTTGGATTACTTTGGGGTACTTTGGGGTTGTTTTGGATTACTTTGGGGTACTTTGGGGTTGTTTTGGATTACTTTGGGGTACTTTGGGGTACTTTGGGGTTGTTTTGGATTACTTTGGGGTACTTTGGGGTACTTTGGGATGAGTTGAACTAAGCTCACACTTCCGCATTGTCTCCGTGCTGCTGTGCTGTTTGTTGCTACTTGGCTACCTGCCAAACGTTTCACCTTTTACTTTAAATATCAGTTTAATCAAACTCTGTATTTAACATGTTTACCAACGTCTTAGTTTTGTCCTCACTCAACTTTTTTCACCCCGGAGGCTTTATCTAGACATGGATCTGCAGGACCTCCACCAACTTGACTCGGGACCTACGCATTGCCACAATCATACCCTGGATCTAATTTTTTTCCCGTGGAATAGATTTTTCCTCATAATCCTGGACTAACAGATAATTTGGTTAGATCCCAACCAAGGATTATCAAAAGAAGCACTATAAATTCTCAGACAACCCAAAGATTCCTAGATGCCCTTCCAGACTCTCTCCACCTACCCAAGGACATACAGAAACATCTGTTAACCACCGAGGATCTAAATTTAACCTTGTGTAAACCCTAGATGCAGTTGCACCGCTAAAAACAAAACAAAATTGTCACAAGAAACTAGCTCCTTGGTATACAGAAAATACCCGAGCCCTGAAGCAAGCTTCCAGAAAATTGGAACGGAAATAGCGCTCCACCAAATTGGAAGTCTTCCGCTAGGAAAGACAGTACCGTGCAATATCGTTAAGCCCTCACTGCTGCTTGATCGGCTTACTTTTCCAAACTGATTGAGGAACATTTAAACAATCCAAAATGTCTTAAAAAGCAACATTCCTAAGTGAGGATGGCCTTCACTTCAGCAGTGATTCATTCATGAAAAAGATCAAGATCATTGGAAAACGGAGTCCTCTTTGAATATATAATTTATTTCTCAAAAACTCTGCTGTCCTGAATCTGCACAGAACTACCAGGACCTCGGATCAATGGAGACATTCAAGTTTTAAAATTCTGTATCTCTTAACACATTCACAAAAATAGTAATGGCCTCTAAACCTTCCAGTTGTCTACTGGACCCTAATCCAACTAAACTACTGAAAGAACTACTTCCTGTGCTTGGCCCTCCTATGTTGAACATAATAAATGGCTCCCTATCCACTGGATGTGGCCCAAACTCACTAAAAGAGGCAGTAATAAAGCCTCTCCTGAAAAAGCCAAACCTTGACCCATTTTTTTTTTTTTTTTTTTTACTATCGGCCTATATATCGAATCTCCCATTCCTCTAAAAAACATTTTCCAAAAGTTCTTGCTCAGAAACTCACTGCCTTCATGAAGACCAATCATGTATACAAAACGCTCCAGTCTGGGTGTGACCTTTTAATGTCGTCAGACCAAGACTCTGCATCTGTCCTCGTGCTCCTAGACCTTTTGACACCATCGATCACCACATTCTTCTGGAGAGATTGGAAACCCTAATTGGTCTATGCGGACAACTTCTTGCCTGGTTTAGATCATATCTGTGGGAAAGATATCAGTTTGTCTCTGTGGATAGTTTGTGCTCTGACAAATCAGGGGTGAGTTTCGGTGTTCCTCAAGGGTCCATTTTTAGGACTTCTATTATTTTCACTCTATATGCCACCTCTTGGTGATGTCATTCGGAAACAAAAGGTCATCTTTCACTGCTACGCAGACGACACACGGCTGTACAGTTTGATGAAACATGTGAAGCACCAAAATGGCCTACCCTGGAAGCCTGTGTTTCCGACATAAGGAAGTGGACGGCGGCAAATGTTTTACTTTTAAACTCAGACAAAACAGATGCTAGTTCTGGGTCCGAAGAAGTTAAGAGATTGGCTGTAGGATATGACAATGATGGTTGTACGTCTCAAATAAAACTGTGAAGCTCCACTGAACCCTGATCTTTCTTGACAAACATGTCACCTTTTATTTTTTTATTTTTAGATCAGCTTTTTTCCATCTTCGTAAAACAAAAATCCGAAACTTTTTTTGTCCAAAAATGATGAAGAAAAGCCAATCCATGGTTTTGTCACTTCTAGATTAGACTACTGCAATGCTCTACTCTCCGGCTACCCGGATAAAGCACTGAATAAACTTCAGCTAGGGCTAAATACAGCTACTAGAATCTTTACTAGAACCCAAAAATTTGAACATATTACTCCAGTGCTAGCCTCTGATTTCAAGGGTTTACCTGCTAACCTACAAAGCATTACATGGACTTGCTCCTACCTATCTCTCCGATTTGGTCCTGCCGTACAAACCTACACGTACGCTACGGTCACAAGACCCAGGCCTCCTTATTGTTCCTAGCTGGAGGCAGGGCTTTCTCCTATAGAGCTACATTTGTATGAAATGGTCTGCCGATCCATGTCACAGACGCAGACTCGGTCTCAACCTTTAAGTCTTTACTGAAGACTCATCTCTTCAGTAGGTCCAATGATTGAGTGTAGTCTGGCCCAGGGGGTGCGAAGGTGAACGGCAAGGCACTGGAGTGACGAACAACCCTTGCCGTCTCTGCCCGGCTCCCCTCTCTTTACCTCAGACTTTATTTTCGGGGCTGAGTCACTGGCTTGGTAGTGCTCTCCCATGCCGTCCCTAGAAGGGGGTGCATCACATCGTACCAGGCTTTTTTCCGCTATGCTCGACTTGAGTGGGTTGAGTCACTGACGTGATCTTCCTGTCTGGTTTGTCGCCCCCTCGGGCTCGTGAGGTTGGGGAGATCTTTGTGGGCTTTACTCAGCCTTGTCTCAGGGCAGTAAGTTAGTGATCTGTTGATATCCATTTGATATTGTGGGGGCTGTGCTTTGGCAAAGTGGGTGGGGTTACATGCCTGGTTGGCCATGCCCGGTGTAACCCTGACGCCCCTGTCTCAGTCTCCAGTATCTATGCTGCAATAGTCTGCCGGGGGGCTAGGGCCAGTCTGTCCTATCTTGTGTAATTCTCCTGTCTTATCTGGGGTCCTGTGTGATATTATATATATTATTATATCTTAAGTATGATCCCTCTAATTCTTCTCTCTCTCTCACTCTCACTCAGGACCTGAGCCCTAGGACTACCTGGCCTGATGACTCCTGGCTGTCCCCGGTCCTCTCCCTCTCTGCCTCCCCTCCCGGAGGACCTGAGCCCTAGGACCATGCCCTAGGACTACCTGGCCTGATGACTCCTGGCTGTCCCCACTCCACCTGGTCGTGCTGCTGATTCAGTTTCTGTTGTCCTGCCTGCGGCTATGAAACCCTGACCTACCTTGTCCTGGACCTGCTGTCTCGACCTCCCTCCCTCCTCTCCTCCCTCCCTTCCACCATCCAGTCCTCCCTGCCTCCTCTCCTCCCTCCCTCCTCTGAATGCTCGGCTATGAAAATCAAACAGACATTTTAGTCCTGAGGTGCTAACCTGTTGCACCATCTATAACCACTGTGATTATTAGTTAACCCTGCTGGTCATCTATGAACATCTTGAAGAACGATCTGGCCTTAATGGCCATGTACTCTTATCTCCACCGGCACAGCCAGAAGAGGACTGGCCACCCCTCAGATACTATATGTTTCCTCCTAGGTTCCTGTGTTTCTAGGGAGTTTTACCACCGTGGGAGTTTTACCACCGTGCTTCCACATCTGCATTGCTTGCTCTTTGGGGATTTTAGGCTGGGTTTCTGTATATGTGTGTATTCTGTTTGTGACATCTGCTGATGTAAAAAGGGCTTTATAAATACATGGTATTGATTGAGAGTACCTGATGTAAAAAGGGCTTTATAAATACATTGTATTGATTGAGAGTACCTGTTTGGGGTGATTAATAGGACCCACTGCAGATGTGTTAGAGTGGAGGAGGGGCACGCCAACAGCAGAGTTATGCCTGGATTAGGCATTAGGCCACCTCACTGCTCAGAGCTCGCATGTTACGGTAACACATATGGTGCAGCACCTCAGTTGGCAGCCAGGTCAATGACTGGCAGAATGGGGCATTTCCTTCTCTGTCTCTCTCTCTCTGTCTCTCTGTCTCTCTCTCTGTATCTCTGTCTCTCTCTATCTATATCTCTCTGTCTCTCTCTCTGTCTCTCTCTATCTATATCTCTCTGTCTCTCTCTCTCTCTCTGTCTGTCTGTATCTCTCTCTCTGTCTCTGTATCGCTCTCTCTGTCTCTGTATCGCTCTCTCTGTCTCTGTATCGCTCTCTCTGTCTCTCTCTCTCTCTCTCTCTCTCTGTGTCTCTCTCTCTCTCTCTCTGTCTGTATCGCTCTCTCTGTATCTCTCTCTCTCTCTCTCTCTCTCTCTCGCTCTGTCTCTCTCTCTCTCTCTCTCTGTCTGTATCTCTCTCTCTGTCTCTGTATCGCTCTCAATTCAATTCAATTTCAATTTCAATTCAATTCAATTTCAATTCAATTTCAATTTAAGGGCTTTATTGGCATGGGAAACGTGTGTTAACATTGCCAAAGCAAGTGAAGTAGATAGTAAACAAAAGTGAAATAAACAATAAATATTAACAGTAAACATTACACTCAGAAGTTTCAAAAGAATAAAGACATTTCAAATGTCATATTATGTATATATACAGTGTTGTAACAATGTGCAAATAGTTAAAGTACAAATGGGAAAATAAATAAACATAAATATGGGTTGTATTTACAATGGTGTTTGTTCTTCACTGGTTGCCCTTTTCTTGTGGCAACAGGTCACAAATCTTGCAGCTGTGATGGCACACTGTGGTTTTTCACCCAGTAGATAAGGGAGTTTATCAAAATTGGGTTTGTTTTCGAATTCTTTGTGGATCGCTGTAATCTGAGGGAAATATGTGTCTCTAATATGGTCATACATTTGGCAGGAGGTTAGGAAGTGCAGCTCAGTTTCCACCTCATTTTGTGGGCAGTGTGCACATAGCCTGTCTTCTCTTGAGAGCCAGGTCTGCCTACGGCGGCCTTTCTCAATAGCAAGGCTATGCTCACTGAGTCTGTACATAGTCAAAGCTTTCCTTAAGTTTGGGTCAGTCACAGTGGTCAAGTATTCTGCCACTGTGTACTCTCTGTTTAGGGCCAAATAGCATTCTAGTTTGCTCTGTTTTTTTTTGTTTGTTCTTTCCAATGTGTCAAGTAATTCTCTTTTTGTTTTCTCATGATTTGGTTGGGTCTAGTTGTGTTGTTGTTGTTGTTGTCGTGGGGCTGTGTGGGGTCTGTTTGTGTTTGTGAACAGAGCCCCAGGACAAGCTTACTTAGGGGACTCTTCTCCAAGTTCATCTCTCTGTAGGTGATGGCTTTGTTATGGAAGGTTTGGGAATCGCTTCCTTTTAAGTGGTTATAGAATTTAATGGCTCTTTTCTGGATTTTGATAATTAGCGGGTATTGGCCTAATTCTGCTCTGCATGCATTATTTGGTGTTTTATGTTGTACACGGAGGATGTTTTTGCAGAATTCTGCATGCAGAGTCTCAATTTGGTGTTTGTCCCATTTTGTGAATTCTTGGTTGGTGAGCGGACCCCAGACCTCAGAACCATAAAGGGCAATGGGTTCTATAACTGATTCAAGTATTTTTAGCCAGATCCTAATTGGTATGTCAAATTTTATGTTCCTTTTGATGGCATAGAAGGCCCTTCTTGCCTTGTCTCTCAGATCGTTCACAGCTTTGTGGAAGTTACCTGTGGCGCTGATGTTTAGGCCGAGGTATGTATAGTTTTTTGTGTGCTCTAGGGCAACGGTGTCTAGATGGAATTTGTATTTGTGGTCCTGGCAACTGGACCTTTTTTGGAACACCATTATTTTTGTCTTACTGAGCTTTACTGTCAGGGCCCAGGTCTGACAGAATCTGTGCAGAAGATCTAGGTGCTGCTGTAGGCCCTCCTTGGTTGGTGACAGAAGCACCAGATCGTCAGCAAACAGAAGACATTTGACTTCAGATTCTAGTAGGGTGAGGCCGGGTGCTGCAGACTGTTCTAGTGCCCTCGCCAATTCGTTGATATATATGTTGAAGAGGGTGGGGCTTAAACTGCATCCCTGTCTCACCCCACGGCCCTGTGGAAAGAAATGTGTGTGTTTTTTGCCAATTTTAACCGCACACTTGTTGTTTGTGTACATGGATTTTATAATGTCGTATGTTTTTCCCCCAACCCCACTTTCCATCAATTTGTATAGCAGACCCTCATGCCAAATTGAGTCAAAAGCTTTTTTGAAATCAACAAAGCATGAGTAGACTTTGCCTTTGTTTTGGTTTGTTTGTTTGTGTCACGGTTTACTAAGCCAGAACCCAGAAGCAGACCAGGACAAGGTAATTTGGAACAAAGGTGAGTGTTTATTTAATAGATCCACGAGTGAGACTGAATAATCCAGGGAACAGAGCGGGTGGCGTGGATGGGTTGTTGAGGGTGCAGTGGTAGGTCCAGTAATGGCTCGGCAGCCGCCGACCATCAGGCAGAGGTTGGGTGAAGGTTCCGGGTGAGTGACTGCAGATAGAACAAAACGGAGGTAAGTATACAGCAAGTCAAAAAGGTGCAAAACAACAAAACTAACGCTAGAAGTTCCAAGGCTGATACACGGACAAACATACTGTTCATGGCTAACGATCCGGCAGGGAATGGATGTTAGGCCAGAGCCTAAGAAGGGTGATGATCAGGACCAGGTGTGCAGATTGCTGATGGGATGCAGGTGCGGAAATCAAGAGAGCTCCCGCCTAGCAACGTTGCCCGGCAACCAGGCAGGGAGCGTTCCAGAACCCTCGGGAAACTGGAGATCACGAGCAGAAAAACTAGTACACAGACAGGACCCGACTCAGACTGCCGGGATCGTTACAGTACCCCCCCTCCGACGAACGCCACCGGGCGGACTCCCCGGAGCGCCAGGATGGAGGCGGTAGAAGTCACGAATGAGGTCAGCATCTAGGATCTGTCGCCGCGGAATCCAACTCCTCTCTTCAGGACCATACCCCTCCCAGTCCACGAGATACTGGAAACCCCGGCCCCGCCGTCTGGAATCCATGATGCGTCGCACCGTGTAGGCAGGACCACCTCCGATCATCCGAGGAGGAGGAGGAGGAGGCGGAGGAGGCAACAGAGGACTGAGGAGAACAGGCTTGAGGCAGGAGACATGAAAGGTGGGATGGACTCTGAGCGTTCTCGGTAGTTTGAGTCGAACTGCAACCGGATTGATCACCTTCTCCACCACAAACGGACCAATGAACTTCGGTGACAACTTCCTAGACTCAGTCCGTAAAGGAAGATCCCGTGTGGCCAACCAGACCCTATCTCCGATGGTATAGGTGGGAGCGGGGATCCGGCGACGATTCGCCTGGAACTGATACCGGTCCGAAACTCTAAGGAGTGCCTTTCTGGCCCGATGCCAGGTCCGGTGGCAACGACGAATATGGTCCTGAACAGAGGGCACCGAGAGCTCCTTCTCCTGAGAAGGGAACAAGGGAGGTTGGTAGCCATACAGGCACTGGAAGGGAGACATCCCAGTGGCAGATGTAGGGAGAGTATTGTGGGCATACTCAACCCAAGGCAACTGAGAGACCCAGGAGGTGGGGTTGGAGGAGACAAGGCAGCGTAGCGTGGATTCCATCTTCTGGTTGGCTCTCTCCGCCTGACCATTAGATTGGGGGTGAAAACCAGATGTGAGACTGACTGTAGCTCCAATGGCCAAACAGAAGGACTTCCAGACAGCAGAGGTAAACTGAGGGCCACGGTCGGAAACGATATCACTGGGCAAACCGTGGACCCTGAAAACCTCCCTAACCAGGATCTCGGACGTCTCCGAGGCAGAGGGAAGCTTGGCAATTGGCACAAAGTGGGCGAACTTGCTGAATCTGTCCACGACAGTCAGAACGACCGTGTTCCCCTCAGAAGAGGGCAACCCAGTGACAAAGTCCAGGGCCAGATGCGACCATGGTCGCCGGGGAATAGGAAGGGGGTGAAGTAGTCCAGGGCTGGGCCGATTGGTACTCTTATTCTGCGCACACACTGGACAGGCAGCAACAAAACCCCGAGTATCCTCGGCCATGGCAGGCCACCAAAAACGTCTGCGAAGAAACGCCATCGTCCGAGCCACGCCAGGGTGACAAGCCATCTTGCTGGCGTGGGACCATTTGAGGACAGCAGGACGAACCGACTCAGGCACAAACAACCGACCGGGTGGACCATTACCGGGACCGGGCTGCGTCCGAAGAGCCGCCATCACCTCCTCCTCAATCTTCCACATAACTGCTCCCACGACGCAGTTCCGGGGAGAATCGTCTCGGTCTTGGACCCACTCTCCTCCGTCTTGGAGAACATCCGGGACAAGGCGTCCGCCTTGCCGTTCTTAGATCCAGGTCGGAACGTCAGGGAAAAATTGAATCGTCCGAAAAAACAACGCCCACCTGGCCTGACGGGAGTTGAGACGTCTAGCCGATTGCACGTAAGCAAGATTCTTGTGGTCAGTCCAGACAATAAACGGTTGCTCCGCCCCTCCAACCAGTGGCGCCACTCCTCCAAGGCAAGTCTCACCGCGAGAAGCTCCCGATTACCCACATCGTAGTTCCTCTCCGCAGGCGAAAGGCGACGAGAGTAGTAGGCGCAGGGATGGAGTTTACTGTCCGTGGAGCATCGCTGCGACAGGATGGCGCCAACTCCCACATCAGACGCGTCCACTTCAACGACGAACTGACGGGCCGTGTCCGGTTGAGAGAGAATCGGTGCGTTGGTGAATCGCCTCTTCAAATCCAGAAACGCTCGATCCGCCTCCGGATTCCACTTGAAGGTCCTGATACTGGAAGTCAAGGCAGTCAACGGAGCGGCCACACGGCTGTAATCCCGGATGAATCTGCGGTAGAAATTCGCAAACCCCAAAAATCTCTGGAGCTGCAATCTCGTACCGGGCTGGGCCCATTCCAGAACCGCTCTAACCTTCTCCTGGTCCATCCTAATCTCTCCCCTGGAGATGATGTACCCGAGGAAGGATGTCGTGTGGGCGTGAAACTCGCACTTCTCGGCCTTCACGAACAGGCGATTCTCCAACAATCGCTGCAGAACCTGCCGGACATGCTGGACGTGGTCGGAAGGTTCCTTCGAGAAGATCAGAATGTCATCCAGGTAAACAAACACAAAGAGACCGATCATATCTCTCAGGACGTCGTTCACCATACTCTGGAATACCGCTGGAGCATTGGTCAGTCCAAACGGCATCACCTGATACTCGAAGTGACCCATCGGTGTATTGAAACCCGTCAACCACTCGTCCCCCTCTCTGATCCGGACCATGTGATACGCATTGCGTAGGTCTAGTTTGGTGAACACCGTAGCACCCTGTAAGGAGTCGAAGGCAGAGCTCATCAAGGGCAGGGGATACTTGTTCTTGACCGTGATGTCATTCAACCCCGATAATCAATACACGGTCGAAGAGAGCCATCCTTCTTACCCACAAAGAAGAATCCTGCCCCCAGGGGTGATGACGAGGGACGAACGAGACCAGCAGCTAGGGACTCCTTGATGTAGGTCTCCAAAGCCTCACGTTCAGGTCGGGAGATACTGTATAACCTTCCCTTGGGGTAGACAGCTCCAGGGAACAGGTTGATGGCACAATCATATGGTCGGTGGGGAGGGAGTGACAGAGCCTTCTGCTTACTGAACACTTCCCCCAAATCGTGATATGTCTCTGGAACCAGGGACAAATCTGGGGTTTAGCCTCAATCACCTGACTGGGAACCGAATGGGGACAGGCAGTCTTGAGACAGTTAGCATGACAATCAAGGCTCCAACTCGTTACCTTGCCCGTCACCCAATCGAACGTGGGATTGTGTTCCTTCAGCCAGGGGTATCCAAGGACCAGAGGAACATGGGAAGACGGCAGAATGAAGAATGAAATCATCTCCGAATGATTCCCCGACAACAGCATCTTAACCGGTTCAGTCCTCATCGTGATACGTGCCAGACTACTGCCGTTCAGAGTGGTCGCTTCAATGGCTTCCGGCAATTGCTCCTTGGAAAGCCCCAGCTGTTCCACCAACTCGGCATCAAGAAAGCTTCCGCCGGCACCTGAATCGATAAAGCGTTAATCGCTAAGCTCTGATTCCTGTTCATAAGGGTAGCCGGGAAACGGGGTCTGACAGAGGTATTGAGAGGTTGAAACTGGCTCGCTAAAAGTCCTCCCAACTTTAGCGAGCCGAGCAGTTTGACGACCGCCGGGAACAAGTGGCGATGTAATGTCCCGAACTACCACAGTAGAGGCAACAGTTGGTCTTACGTCTATGTTGGCGCTCCTCCTTGGTTAACCCGTGCCGCCCCACTTGCATGGGTTCAGAATCGGGAGACAGGACCTCTCCACTAATCCTGTGTGGTGGACAATCATCGACGTATTCTGGTCCACTTCCCCGACCCGACTGGGACCTGAGAAGCTGATCGATTGGACGACCCCCATTGCTTCTCCCTCCTTCGCTCTCGAACTCGGTTATCCACCCGAATAGACAAGGCTACCAAGCTGTCCAGGTCACTAGGCTCTGGATAGGAGATCAACTCATCCTTGAGCTGCTCCGACAGGCCCTGGTAAAAGGCCGCTTGCAAAGACTCCTCATTCCACCCACTCTCCACAGCCAACGTCCTGAACTCGATCACGAAGTCGGGCAACGCTGCGAGTTCCTTGGCGAAGCGAAAACAGGCGCCTAGCTGCGTCCATCCCTCGGACGGAATGGTCGAATAGCTTCCTCATCTCGGCCGTGAACCCCTGGTATGAAGCCATGCAGGTGTCCTGTCGTTCCCAAACGGCTGAAGCCCACTCCAGCGCTCGACCACGCAGCAACTCAATAACAAAGGCTATCCTAGCCTTGTCTGTGGCATAAGAGTAGGGCTGTAGATCGAACACTAAACCACACTGCATAAGGAAAGAACGGCATCTTCCCAGCTCCCCCTCATATTTATCCGGCGTCGGAACCTTGGGCTCACGGAATGACACAGCTCCAGAAGCGGCAGGCGAGATGGGTGAAACCGGTAGTGGATTCTCCACCGGAAACTTGCGCTGGTTCTGGACCTCCGTCAGACTGGTAGAAAGGTTCCGAACTGACAACGCTATCTCCTGTAGTACCATGCTATGATGTCCCAACATCTTCTCCTGATGGGTAATGGCATGGCGGAACAGAGTCCAGGTCCGCTGGGTTCATTACTGGCCGGATCGTTCTGTCACGGTTTACTAAGCCAGAACCCAGAAGCAGACCAGGACAAGGTAATTTGGAACAAAGGTGAGTGTTTATTTAATAGATCCACGAGTGAGACTGAATAATCCAGGGAACAGAGCGGGTGGCGTGGATGGGTTGTTGAGGGTGCAGTGGTAGGTCCAGTAATGGCTCGGCAGCCGCCGACCATCAGGCAGAGGTTGGGTGAAGGTTCCGGGTGAGTGACTGCAGATAGAACAAAACGGAGGTAAGTATACAGCAAGTCAAAAAGGTGCAAAACAACAAAACTAACGCTAGAAGTTCCAAGGCTGATACACGGACAAACATACTGTTCATGGCTAACGATCCGGCAGGGAATGGATGTTAGGCCAGAGCCTAAGAAGGGTGATGATCAGGACCAGGTGTGCAGATTGCTGATGGGATGCAGGTGCGGAAATCAAGAGAGCTCCCGCCTAGCAACGTTGCCCGGCAACCAGGCAGGGAGCGTTCCAGAACCCTCGGGAAACTGGAGATCACGAGCAGAAAAACTAGTACACAGACAGGACCCGACTCAGACTGCCGGGATCGTTACAGTTTGTCAATTAGGGTGTGCAGGGTGAATACGTGGTCTGTCGTACGGTAATTTGGTAAAAAGCCAATTTGACATTTGCTCAGTACATTGTTTTCACTGAGGAAATGAACTAGTCTGCTGTTAATGATAATGCAGAGGATTTTCCCAAGGTTGCTGTTGACGCATATCCCACGGTAGTTATTGGGGTCAAATTTGTCTCCACTTTTGTGGATTGGGGTGATCAGTCCTTGGTTCCAGATGTTGGGGAAGATGCCAGAGCTAAGGATGATGTTAAAGAGTTTAAGTATAGCTAATTGAAATTTGTGGTCTGTATATTTTATCATTTCATTGAGGATACCATCAACACCACAGGACTTTTTGGGTTGGAGGGTTTGTATTTTATCCTGTAGTTCATTCAATGTAATTGGAGAATCCAGTGGGTTCTGGTAGTCTTTAATAGTTGATTCTAAGATTTGCATTTGATCATGTATATTTTTTGCTGTTTGTTCTTTGTTATAGGGCCAAAAAGATTGGAGAAGTGGTTTACCCATACATCTCCATTTTGGATAGATAGCTCTTCGTGTTGTTGTTTGTTTAGTGTTTTCCAATTTTCCCAGAAGTGGTTAGAGTCTATGGATTCTTCAATTACATTGAGCTGATTTCTGACATGCTGTTCCTTCTTTTTCCGTAGTGTATTTCTGTATTGTTTTAGTGATTCACCATAGTGAAGGCGTAGGCTCAGGTTTTCTGGGTCTCTATGTTTTTGGTTGGATAGGTTTCTCAATTTCTTTCTTAGGTTTTTGCATTCTTCATCAAACCATTTATCACTGTTATTACTTTTCTTTGGTTTTCTGTTAGAGATTTTTAGATTTGATAGGGAAGCTGAGAGGTCAAATATACTGTTTAGGTTTTCTACTGCCAAGTTTACACCTTCACTATTACAGTGGAACGTTTTGTCCAGGAAGTTGTCTAGAATGGATTGAATTTGTTGTTTCCTAATTGTTTTTTTGTAGGTTTCAACACTACTTTCCTTCCATCTATAGCATTTCTTAATATTATTCAGTTCTTTTGGCTTTGATGCCTCATGATTGAGTATTGCTCTGTTCAAGTAGACTGTGATTTTGCTGTGGTCTGATAGGGGTGTCAGTGGGCTGACTGTGAACGCTCTGAGAGACTCTGGGTTGAGGTCAGTGATAAAGTAGTCTACAGTACTACTGCCAAGAGATGAGCTATAGGTGTACCTACCATAGGAGTCCCCTCGAAGCCTACCATTGACTATGTACATACCCAGTGTGCGACAGAGCTGCAGGAGTCGTGACCCATTTTTGTTGGTTATGTTGTCGTAGTTGTGCCTAGGGGGGCATATGGGGGAGGGAATGCTGTCACCTCCAGGTAGGTGTTTGTCCCCCTGTGTGCTGAGGGTGTCAGGTTCTTGTCCAGTTCTGGCATTTAGGTCGCCACAGACTAGTACATGTCCCTGGGTCTGGAAATTATTGATTTCCCCCTCCAGGATGGAGAAACTGTCTTCATTAAAGTATGGGGATTCTAGTGGGGGGATATAGGTAGCACACAGGAGGACATTTTTCTCAGTTGAGATAATTTCCTTTTGAATTTCTAACCAAATGTAAAATGTTCCTGTTTTGATTAATTTAATAGAGTGAGTTAGGTCTGCTCTATACCAAATTAGCATACCCCCTGAGTCCCTTCCCTGTTTCACACCTGGTAGTTTGGTGGATGGGACTACCAGCTCTCTGTAACCTAGAGGGCAACCAGTGGGTCCGTCTCCTCTATACCATGTTTCTTGTAGGATGACAATGTCTGTATTTCCGATTTCTTTGGTGAAGTCCAGATTCCTGCTCTTTAGGCCAAAGGCAGATGACCTCAGGCCTTGGATATTCCAGGATGAAATAGTGAAGGCTTTGTGTTCCATAAAGTGTCTAATGTTGTTGGTTGTGTGGTTTGGCCTCAGGCCAGTAATGTGAGCAGAGCCTGCTGAGCATCTGGTACATGCCATTGGCTTGGGCTAGTGTAAGAGTGGGTGTTGGGCCTGTTTGCCTGCTCACGGCCTGGGCGTATGTGTGACTTTCATGTTGAGGCCCTCTTTGTGGGAGTGGGGGCTTGGGGTGGGTAGGAGGGGCATAGGTCTGATCTGAGGGAAGCCTAAATGGGGTGTGGGCATGGTTGACTTGGGGGGAGTTAATTGGTTGGGGTGGGGGTGTAGATGTGGTTGATGGTGCTGTGGTCTGGATGTAGGTCCTCTCTGCGGGGGTCCTCTATGTGTAGGTCCTGGGGGGTCCCGCAGGTCTGGGAGAGTGTCTCGCTGGTCTGGGCGGGGTGTCTGTTGATCTGTTGCTCCAGTGTGAGGTGTTGGGTCTGCGGTTGAGGGCGATATCCTTTTAGGGTCCGGGCGAAGGTGGGCACTGCTGCCTTGTATAGGTGGACCTGGTCATAAAGGCTGTTCACGTCCAGGGTGGAGTGGTGGGCCAGGTAGACATTTGGTTTTGATGCACAGTCACGGGAAATACTTGCGTTTACCCGCTGTATGGTAGCAGGGTGGAAGTCTTTTCGTGGTAACAGGGTTGAGATAACCACTTGTGCGTTGGGGAAAGTAGAAGAAGCTTTTCTATCACTCCCTTGAGTGATGTGGCCACCCTTTCCTGCTGTGTTCTCAGGTCGTTTGTGCCTGTGTGTATTATTATGTGGCTGGTTTGGATGGGTCTAATTGTGTTGCTGTCCTGGGGCTCTGTGGGGTCTGTTTGTGTTTGTGAACAGAGCCCCAGGACCAGTTTGTTTAGGGGACTCTTCTCCAGGTTCATCTCTCTGTAGGTGATGACTTTGTTATGGAAGGTTTGGGAATCGCTTCCTTTTAGGTGGTTGCAGAATTTCTCTCTCTCTCTCTCTCTCTCTGTTTCTCTCTCTTTCTCTGTCTCTCTGTGTCTCTCTGTGTTTCCCTCTCTCTCTCTCTCTCTCTCTCTCTCTCTCTCTCTGTGTTTCCCTCTCTCTCTCTCTCTCTCTCTCTCTCTCTCTCTCTCTCTCTCTCTCTCTCTCTCTCTCTCTCTCTCTCTCTCTCTCTCTCTCTCTCTCTCTCTCTCTCTCTCTATCTCTCCCTCTATCTCTCTCCCCCTCTCTATCCCTATACCCCTCCCTCCCTCAGTCTCTCTCTCTCTCTCTCTCTCTCTCTCTCTCTCTCTCTCTCTCTCTCTCTCTCTCTCCTGTCTCTCTCTCTCTCCCCCTCTCTCTCTCTCTCTCTCTCTCTCTCTCTGTCTCTGTGTTTTTCCCTCTCCCCGTCTCACTTCTATCTACTCCTCTATAATCAGATACTAACTAACTCTCCGGTGGAAGTTGCTGCCACAGGGAGAGAGAGGCAGATAGAGGCCCACCCCCTGTGGTTAGGATTAAGGGGAAGGTGACTGTAGTCAGTTAAACAGATGCCCTTACCTGTGTGTGTTTGTGTTTATCCTGTGTGTGTGTCTCGCGGTGAGACTGTGTGTGTGTGTGTGTGTGTGTGTGTGTGTGTGTCTCACGGTGAGACTCTGTATGTGTGTGTTTGTGTTTATCCTGTGTGTGTGTCTCTCGGTGAGACTCTGTGTGTGTGTGTTTGTGTTTATCCTGTGTGTGTGTGTCTCGCGGTGAGACTCTGTGTGTGTGTGTCTCGCGGTGAGACTCTGTGTGTGTGTGTTTATCCTGTGTGTGTGTCTCGCAGTGAGACTCTGTGTGTGTGTGTCTCGCGGTGAGACTCTGTGTGTTTGTGTTTATCCTGTGTGTGTGTCTCGCGGTGAGACTGTGTGTGTGTGTGTGTGTGTGTGTGTGTGTGTCTCGCGGTGAGACTCTGTATGTGTGTTTGTGTTTATCCTGTGTGTGCTCTCGGTGAGACTCTGTGTGTGTGTGTTTGTGTTTATCCTGTGTGTGTGTGTCTCGCGGTGAGACTCTGTGTGTGTGTGTGTGTGTGTTTATCCTGTGTGTGTGTGTCTCGCGGTGAGACTCTGTGTGTTTGTGTTTATCCTGTGTGTGTGTCTCGCAGTGAGACTCTGTGTGTGTGTGTGTGTCGCGGTGAGACTGTGTGTGTGTGTGTGTGTGTGTGTGTGTGTGTGTGTGCCTCTCGGTGAGACTCTGTATGTGTGTGTTTGTGTTTATCCTGTGTGTGTGTCTCGCAGTGAGACTCTGTGTGTGTGTGTGTGTCTCTCGGTGAGACTCTGTGTGTTTGTGTTTATCCTGTGTGTGTGTGTCTCGCAGTGAGACTCTGTGTGTGTGTGTGTGTGTCTCTCGGTGAGACTCTGTGTGTTTGTGTTTATCCTGTGTGTGTGTCTCCGCAGTGAGACTCTGTGTGTGTGTGTGTGTGTGTCTCTCGGTGAGACTCTGTATGTTTGTGTTTATCCTGTGTGTGTGTGTCTCGCAGTGAGACTCTGTGTGTGTGTGTGTGTGTGTGTGTCTCTCGGTGAGACTCTGTATGTTTGTGTTTATCCTGTGTGTGTGTGTCTCGCAGTGAGACTCTGTGTGTGTGTGTGTGTGTGTCTCTCGGTGAGACTCTGTATGTTTGTGTTTATCCTGTGTGTGTGTGTCTCGCAGTGAGACTCTGTATGTGTGTGTTTGTGTTTATCCTGTGTGTGTGTCTCGCAGTGAGACTCTGTGTGTGTGTGTGTGTGTGTCTCTCGGTGAGACTCTGTGTGTTTGTGTTTATCCTGTGTGTGTGTGTCTCGCAGTGAGACTCTGTGTGTGTGTGTCTCTCGGTGAGACTCTGTGTGTTTGTGTTTATCCTGTGTGTGTGTCTCGCAGTGAGACTCTGTGTGTTTGTGTGTGTGTGTCTCTCTGTGAGACTCTGTGTGTTTGTGTTTATCCTGTGTGTGTGTGTCTCGCAGTGAGACTCTGTGTGTGTGTGTTTATCCTGTGTGTGTGTGTGTGTGTGTCTCGCAGTGAGACTCTGTGTGTGTGTGTGTGTGTCTCTCGGTGAGACTCTGTGTGTTTGTGTTTATCCTGTGTGTGTGTGTGTGTGTCTCGCAGTGAGACTCTGTGTGTGTGTGTGTGTGTGTCTCTCGGTGAGACTCTGTGTGTTTGTGTTTATCCTGTGTGTGTGTGTGTGTGTGTCTCGCAGTGAGACTCTGTGTGTGTGTGTGTGTGTGTCTCTCGGTGAGACTCTGTGTGTTTGTGTTTATCCTGTGTGTGTGTCTCTCGGTGAGACTCTGTGTGTTTGTGTTTATCCTGTGTGTGTGTCTCGCAGTGAGACTCTGTGTGTTTGTGTTTATCCTGTGTGTGTGTCTCTCGGTGAGACTCTGTGTGTGTGTGTTTATCCTGTGTGTGTGTCTCGCAGTGAGACTCTGTGTGTGTGTGTTTATCCTGTGTGTGTGTCTCGCAGTGAGACTCTGTGTGTTTGTGTTTATCCTGTGTGTGTCTCGCAGTGAGACTCTGTGTGTTTGTGTTTATCCTGTGTGTGTGTCTCGCAGTGAGACTCTGTGTGTGTGTGTTTATCCTGTGTGTGTGTCTCGCAGTGAGACTCTGTGTGTTTGTGTTTATCCTGTGTGTGTGTCTCGCAGTGAGACTCTGTGTGTTTGTGTTTATCCTGTGTGTGTGTCTCTCGGTGAGACTCTGTGTGTTTGTGTTTATCCTGTGTGTGTCTCGCTAGTGAGACTCTGTGTGTTTGTGTTTATCCTGTGTGTGTGTCTCGCAGTGAGACTCTGTGTGTTTGTGTTTATCCTGTGTGTGTGTCTCTCGGTGAGACTCTGTGTGTTTGTGTTTATCCTGTGTGTGTGTCTCTCGGTGAGACTCTGTGTGTTTGTGTTTATCCTGTGTGTGTGTCTCTCGGTGAGACTCTGTGTGTTTGTGTTTATCCTGTGTGTGTGTCTCTCGGTGAGACTCTGTGTGTTTGTGTTTATCCTGTGTGTGTGTCTCGCAGTGAGACTCTGTGTGTTTGTGTTTATCCTGTGTGTGTGTCTCTCGGTGAGACTCTGTGTGTTTGTGTTTATCCTGTGTGTGTGTCTCGCAGTGAGACTCTGTGTGTTTGTGTTTATCCTGTGTGTGTGTCTCGCAGTGAGACTCTGTGTGTTTGTGTTTATCCTGTGTGTGTGTCTCGCAGTGAGACTCTGTGTGTTTGTGTTTATCCTGTGTGTGTCTACTGGTGAGACTCTGTGTGTTTGTGTTTATCCTGTGTGTGTGTCTCGCAGTGAGACTCTGTGTGTTTGTGTTTATCCTGTGTGTGTGTCTCGCAGTGAGACTCTGTGTGTTTGTGTTTATCCTGTGTGTGTGTCTCTCGGTGAGACTCTGTGTGTTTGTGTTTATCCTGTGTGTGTCTCGTGCAGTGAGACTCTGTGTGTTTGTGTTTATCCTGTGTATGTGTCTCTCGGTGAGACTCTGTGTGTTTGTGTTTATCCTGTGTGTGTGTCTCTGCAGTGAGACTCTGTGTGTTTGTGTTTATCCTGTGTGTGTGTCTCTCGGTGAGACTGTGTGTTTGTGTTTATCCTGTGTGTGTGTCTCTCGGTGAGACTCTGTGTGTTTGTGTTTATCCTGTGTGTGTGTCTCGCAGTGAGACTCTGTGTGTGTGTGTGTGTCTCTCGGTGAGACTCTGTGTGTTTGTGTTTATCCTGTGTGTGTGTCTCGCAGTGAGACTCTGTGTGTGTGTGTGTGTGTCTCTCGGTGAGACTCTGTGTGTTTGTGTTTATCCTGTGTGTGTGTCTCGCAGTGAGACTCTGTGTGTGTGTGTTTATCCTGTGTGTGTGTGTCTCTCGGTGAGACTCTGTGTGTTTGTGTTTATCCTGTGTGTGTGTCTCTCGGTGAGACTCTGTGTGTTTGTGTTTATCCTGTGTGTGTGTCTCGCAGTGAGACTCTGTGTGTTTGTGTTTATCCTGTGTGTGTGTCTCGCAGTGAGACTCTGTGTGTTTGTGTTTATCCTGTGTGTGTGTCTCTCGGTGAGACTCTGTGTGTGTGTTTATCCTGTGTGTGTGTCTCGCAGTGAGACTCTGTGTGTGTGTTTATCCTGTGTGTGTGTCTCTCGGTGAGACTCTGTGTGTTTGTGTTTATCCTGTGTGTGTGTCTCTCGGTGAGACTCTGTGTGTTTGTGTTTATCCTGTGTGTGTGTCTCGCAGTGAGACTCTGTGTGTTTGTGTTTATCCTGTGTGTGTGTCTCGTGGTGAGACTCTGTGTGTTTGTGTTTATCCTGTGTGTGTGTCTCGCAGTGAGACTCTGTGTGTTTGTGTTTATCCTGTGTGTGTGTCTCGCAGTGAGACTCTGTGTGTTTGTGTTTATCCTGTGTGTGTGTCTCGCAGTGAGACTCTGTGTGTTTGTGTTTATCCTGTGTGTGTGTCTCGCAGTGAGACTCTGTGTGTTTGTGTTTATCCTGTGTGTGTGTCTCTCGGTGAGACTCTGTGTGTTTGTGTTTATCCTGTGTGTGTGTCTCTCGTGAGACTCTGTGTGTTTGTGTTTATCCTGTGTGTGTGTCTCGCAGTGAGACTCTGTGTGTTTGTGTTTATCCTGTGTATGTGTCTCTCGGTGAGACTCTGTGTGTTTGTGTTTATCCTGTGTGTGTGTCTCTCGGTGAGACTCTGTGTGTTTGTGTTTATCCTGTGTGTGTGTCTCGCAGTGAGACTCTGTGTGTGTGTGTTTATCCTGTGTGTGTGTGTCTCTCGGTGAGACTCTGTGTGTTTGTGTTTATCCTGTGTGTGTGTCTCTCGGTGAGACTCTGTGTGTTTGTGTTTATCCTGTGTGTGTGTCTCGCAGTGAGACTCTGTGTGTTTGTGTTTATCCTGTGTGTGTCTCTCGGTGAGACTCTGTGTGTTTGTGTTTATCCTGTGTGTGTTCTCGCAGTGAGACTCTGTGTGTTTGTGTTTATCCTGTGTGTGTGTCTCGCAGTGAGACTCTGTGTGTTTGTGTTTATCCTGTGTGTGTGTCTCGCAGTGAGACTCTGTGTGTTTGTGTTTATCCTGTGTGTGTGTCTCTCGGTGAGACTCTGTGTGTTTGTGTTTATCCTGTGTGTGTCTCTCGGTGAGACTCTGTGTGTTTGTGTTTATCCTGTGTGTGTGTCTCTCGGTGAGACTCTGTGTGTTTGTGTTTATCCTGTGTGTGTGTCTCGCAGTGAGACTCTGTGTGTTTGTGTTTATCCTGTGTATGTGTCTCTCGGTGAGACTCTGTGTGTTTGTGTTTATCCTGTGTGTGTGTCTCGCAGTGAGACTCTGTGTGTTTGTGTTTATCCTGTGTGTGTGTCTCTCGGTGAGACTGTGTGTTTGTGTTTATCCTGTGTGTGTGTCTCTCGGTGAGACTCTGTGTGTTTGTGTTTATCCTGTGTGTGTGTCTCGCAGTGAGACTCTGTGTGTGTGTGTGTGTGGCTCTCGGTGAGACTCTGTGTGTTTGTGTTTATCCTGTGTGTGTGTCTCGCAGTGAGACTCTGTGTGTGTGTGTGTGTTCTCTCGGTGAGACTCTGTGTGTTTGTGTTTATCCTGTGTGTGTCTCGCAGTGAGACTCTGTGTGTGTGTGTGTTTATCCTGTGTGTGTCTCTCGGTGAGACTCTGTGTGTTTGTGTTTATCCTGTGTGTGTGTCTCTCGGTGAGACTCTGTGTGTTTGTGTTTATCCTGTGTGTGTCTTAGTGAGACTCTGTGTGTTTGTGTTTATCCTGTGTGTGTGTCTCGCAGTGAGACTCTGTGTGTTTGTGTTTATCCTGTGTGTGTGTCTCTCGGTGAGACTCTGTGTGTGTGTTTATCCTGTGTGTGTGTCTCTGCAGTGAGACTCTGTGTGTGTGTTTATCCTGTGTGTGTGTCTCGGTGAGACTCTGTGTGTGTGTGTTTATCCTGTGTGTGTGTGCTGTGTGTCTGCAGTGAGACTCTGTGTGTGTGTGTGTGTGTGTGTGTTTCTCGCAGTGAGACTCTGTGTGTTTGTGTTTATCCTGTGTGTCTCGCAGTGAGACTCTGTGTGTGTGTGTGTGTGTGTGTCTCTCGGTGAGACTCTGCTGTTTTGTGTTTATCCTGTGTGTGTGTCTCGGTGAGACTCTGTGTTTGTGTTTATCCTGTGTGTGTGTTTCGCAGTGAGACTCTGTGTGTGTGTGTGTGTGTGTGTCTCTCGGTGAGACTCTGTGTGTTGTGTTTATCCTGTGTGTGTGCTCGCAGTGAGACTCTGTGTGTGTGTGTGTGTGTCTCTCGGTGAGACTCTGTGTGTTTGTGTTTATCCTGCTGTGTGTCTCGTAGTGAGACTCTGTGTGTTTGTGTTTATCCTGTGTGTGTTCTCTCGGTGAGACTCTGTGTGTGTGTGTTTATCCTGTGTGTGTCTCGCAGTGAGACTCTGTGTGTGTGTTTTATCCTGTGTGTGTGTCTGCAGTGAGACTCTGTGTGTTTGTGTTTATCCTGTGTGTGTGTGCTCTCGCAGTGAGACTCTGTGTGTTTGTGTTTATCCTGTGTGTGTGCTCGCAGTGAGACTCTGTGTGTGTGTTTTATCCTGTGTGTGTGTCTCGCAGTGAGACTCTGTGTGTTTGTGTTTATCCTGTGTGTGTGTGTCTCTCGGTGAGACTCTGTGTGTTTTGTGTTTATCCTGTGTGTGTGTCTCGGTGAGACTCTGTGTGTTTGTGTTTATCCTGTGTGTGGTCTCTCGGTGAGACTCTGTGTGTTTGTGTTTATCCTGTGTGTGTGTCTCCAGTGAGACTCTGTGTGTTTGTGTTTATCCTGTGTGTGTGTCTCGCAGTGAGACTCTGTGTGTTTGTGTTTATCCTGTGTGTGTGTCTCTCGGTGAGACTCTGTGTGTGTGTTTATCCTGTGTGTGTGTCTCGCAGTGAGACTCTGTGTGTGTGTTTATCCTGTGTGTGTGTCTCTCGGTGAGACTCTGTGTGTGTGTGTGTTTATCCTGTGTGTGTGTGTGTGTGTCTCGAAGTGAGACTCTGTGTGTGTGTGTGTGTGTGTGTGTGTGTGTGTGTGTGTGTGTGTCTCGCAGTGAGACTCTGTGTGTTTGTGTTTATCCTGTGTGTGTCTTAGTGAGACTCTGTGTGTGTGTGTGTGTGTGTGTTTCTCGGTGAGACTCTGTGTGTTTGTGTTTATCCTGTGTGTGTCTCTCGGTGAGACTCTTTGTGTTTGTGTTTATCCTGTGTGTGTGTTTGCAGTGAGACTCTGTGTGTGTGTGTGTGTGTCTCGGTGAGACTCTGTGTGTTTGTGTTTATCCTGTGTGTGTCTCTGCAGTGAGACTCTGTGTGTGTGTGTGTCTCTCGGTGAGACTCTGTGTGTTTGTGTTTATCCTGTGTGTGTCTCTCGCAGTGAGACTCTGTGTGTTTGTGTTTATCCTGTGTGTGTGTCTCTCGGTGAGACTCTGTGTGTGTGTGTTTATCCTGTGTGTGTGTCTCGCAGTGAGACTCTGTGTGTGTGTGTTATCCTGTGTGTGTCTACTTGAGTGAGACTCTCGTGTGTTTGTGTTTATCCTGTGTGTGTGTCTCGCAGTGAGACTCTGTGTGTTTGTGTTTATCCTGTGTGTGTGTATCGCAGTGAGACTCTGTGTGTTTGTGTTTTATCCTGTGTGTGTGTCTCTCGGTGAGACTCTGTGTGTTTGTGTTTATCCTGTGTGTGTGTCTCGCAGTGAGACTCTGTGTGTTTGTGTTTATCCTGTGTGTGTCTCGCAGTGAGACTCTGTGTGTTTGTGTTTATCCTGTGTGTGTGCTCGCAGTGAGACTCTGTGTGTTTGTGTTTTATCCTGTGTGTGTTCCTGCAGTGAGACTCTGTGTGTTTGTGTTTATCCTGTGTGTGTCTCGCAGTGAACTCTGTGTGTTTGTGTTTATCCTGTGTGTGTGTCTCGCAGTGAGACTCTGTGTGTTTGTGTTTATCCTGTGTGTGTGTCTCTCGGTGAGACTCTGTGTGTTTGTGTTTATCCTGTGTGTGTCTCTCGTGAGACTCTGTGTGTTTGTGTTTATCCTGTGTGTGTGTCCTGCAGTGAGACTCTGTGTGTTTGTGTTTATCCTGTGTATGTGTCTCTCGGTGAGACTCTGTGTGTTTGTGTTTATCCTGTGTGTGTGTCTCTCTGGTGAGACTCTGTGTGTTTGTGTTTATCCTGTGTGTGTGTCTCAGTGAGACTCTGTGTGTGTGTGTTTATCCTGTGTGTGTGTGTCTCTCGGTGAGACTCTGTGTGTTTGTGTTTATCCTGTGTGTGTGTCTCTCTGGTGAGACTCTGTGTGTTTGTGTTTATCCTGTGTGTGTCTCGCAGTGAGACTCTGTGTGTTTGTGTTTATCCTGTGTGTGTGTCTCTCGGTGAGACTCTGTGTGTTGTGTTTATCCTGTGTGTGTGTCTCGCAGTGAGACTCTGTGTGTTTGTGTTTATCCTGTGTGTGTGTCTCGCAGTGAGACTCTGTGTGTTTGTGTTTATCCTGTGTGTGTGTCTCGCAGTGAGACTCTGTGTGTTTGTGTTTATCCTGTGTGTGTCTCTCGGTGAGACTCTGTGTGTTTGTGTTTATCCTGTGTGTGTGTCTCTCGGTGAGACTCTGTGTGTTTGTGTTTATCCTGTGTGTGTCTCTCGGTGAGACTCTGTGTGTTTGTGTTTATCCTGTGTGTGTCTCTGCAGTGAGACTCTGTGTGTTTGTGTTTATCCTGTGTATGTGTCTCTCGGTGAGACTCTGTGTGTTTGTGTTTATCCTGTGTGTGTTCTCGCAGTGAGACTCTGTGTGTTTGTGTTTATCCTGTGTGTGTCTCTCGGTGAGACTGTGTGTTTGTGTTTATCCTGTGTGTGTGTCTCTCTGGTGAGACTCTGTGTGTTTGTGTTTATCCTGTGTGTGTCTCGCAGGAGACTCTGTGTGTGTGTGTGTGTGTCTCTCGGTGAGACTCTGTGTGTTTGTGTTTATCCTGTGTGTGTGTCTCGCAGTGAGACTCTGTGTGTGTGTGTGTGTGTCTCTCGGTGAGACTCTGTGTGTTTGTGTTTATCCTGTGTGTGTGTCTCGCAGTGAGACTCTGTGTGTGTGTGTTTATCCTGTGTGTGTGTGTCTCTCGGTGAGACTCTGTGTGTTTGTGTTTATCCTGTGTGTGTGTCTCTCGGTGAGACTCTGTGTGTTTGTGTTTATCCTGTGTGTGTGTCTCGCAGTGAGACTCTGTGTGTTGTGTTTATCCTGTGTGTGTGTCTCGCAGTGAGACTCTGTGTGTTTGTGTTTATCCTGTGTGTGTGTCTCTCGGTGAGACTCTGTGTGTGTGTTTATCCTGTGTGTGTGTCTCGCAGTGAGACTCTGTGTGTGTGTTTATCCTGTGTGTGTGTCTCTCGGTGAGACTCTGTGTGTGTGTGTTTATCCTGTGTGTGTGTGTGTGTCTCGCAGTGAGACTCTGTGTGTGTGTGTGTGTGTGTGTGTGTGTGTGTGTGTGTGTCTCGCAGTGAGACTCTGTGTGTTTGTGTTTATCCTGTGTGTGTGTCTCGCAGTGAGACTCTGTGTGTGTGTGTGTGTGTGTGTGTGTCTCTCGGTGAGACTCTGTGTGTTTGTGTTTATCCTGTGTGTGTGTCTCTCGGTGAGACTCTGTGTGTTTGTGTTTATCCTGTGTGTGTGTTTCGCAGTGAGACTCTGTGTGTGTGTGTGTTTCTCGGTGAGACTCTGTGTGTTTGTGTTTATCCTGTGTGTGTGTCTTCGCAGTGAGACTCTGTGTGTTTGTGTTTATCCTGTGTGTGTCTCGCAGTGAGACTCTGTGTGTTTGTGTTTATCCTGTGTGTGTGTCTCTCGGTGAGACTCTGTGTGTGTGTTTATCCTGTGTGTGTGTCTCGCAGTGAGACTCTGTGTGTGTGTTTATCCTGTGTGTGTGTCTCTCGGTGAGACTCTGTGTGTGTGTGTTTATCCTGTGTGTGTGTGTGTGTGTCTCGCAGTGAGACTCTGTGTGTGTGTGTGTGTGTGTGTGTGTGTGTGTGTGTGTGTGTGTGTGTGTGTGTGTCTCGCAGTGAGACTCTGTGTGTTTGTGTTTATCCTGTGTGTGTGTCTCGCAGTGAGACTCTGTGTGTGTGTGTGTGTCGCGGTGAGACTGTGTGTGTGTGTGTGTGTGTGTGTGTGTGTGTGTGTGTGTGTGTCTCTCGGTGAGACTCTGTGTGTTTGTGTTTATCCTGTGTGTGTTCTCGCAGTGAGACTCTGTGTGTGTATGTGTGTGTCTCTCGGTGAGACTCTGTGTGTTTGTGTTTATCCTGTGTGTGTCTCGCAGTGAGACTCTGTATGTGTGTGTGTGTGTCTCTCGGTGAGACTCTGTGTGTTGTGTTTATCCTGTGTGTGTGTGTCTCGCAGTGAGACTCTGTGTGTGTGTGTGTGTGTGTTCTCTCGGTGAGACTGTGTGTTTGTGTTTATCCTGTGTGTGTTTGTGTTTATCCTGTGTTTGTGTCTCGCAGTGAGACTCTGTGTGTACTCCTCTAGTCTCGGCTGGTTAATTATTAAGAGATGTGTCAGAGCATCATACTCACAGGGCAGAGACCAGGAGGGGTCCGGTGGGAACTGAGTGGGTGAGGGGGGGGGGTTGGTGAGGTAGGGGGGTGAAGAGGGGGGGGGGGGTGAGGAGGGGGGGTGGGGGGGGGGGGGTGAGGGGTGGGTGAGGGAGGGTGGGGAGGGCGGGAGGGGGGGGGTAGTAGAGGGGGGGTGAGGGAGGGAAGGGTGAGGGGGGAGGGGAGGGAGGGTGAGGGGGAGGGTGAGGAGGGGAGGTTGAGAAGAAGAGGTGGTGAGGGGGTTGTGGAGGGTGGTGGGGGGGGTTGTGGAGGGGGTGGGGGGGGGGGAGGGGGGAGGAATACAGGGGGGGGGGGAGGAGGGGTTGTCCTTCCCCCAACATAAAACTCCACTTTCCCAACACACACCATTCTCCCCCACCTCAGGTCCAATTACCCATCTGCTGATACTGGGCCCTTCATCCCACATGGCACCCCTGTTCTCTACCTACTTTCAACCCTTATACCAAGCCTAATGTTCCCTGGTCAAAGTAATTGCACTACTAGGAATTGCCATTTGGGATGCACATTCTGATTGAATCTCATAAACACTGTTGTTTATTCACTTGGAGTGTTATGGAATTAGATCTTAGTTGGTTTTAAACACTCGTTTGGGGAGTTACTTGTTTTCAGGACACGAATGACCGTGGGAGACATTGGTCTGAGTCACACAAAGTGGCACCCTATCCCTATTATCTCCTACTAACAGGGTCAAAGTAGTACACTTTGTTATATGTTCCATCTAGTCAACCAGTACATTCCATAGCCTCTTTTGCCATCTCTGTGGGGGAGAGGAGAGGAGAGGAGGGAGAGGGGGGAAGGGGGGGGGGGGGGGGGGGGGGGGGGGGGGGGGGAGGGGGGGAGGGAGGGGGGTGGTGTGTGGGGGTGGGGAGGGAGGGGAGGGGGGAGTGAGGGGGGGGGGGGGGGGGGGAGGGGGGGGGGGGGGGGGGGGGGAGGGGGGGGGGGGGGGGGGGGGGGGGGGGGGGGGGGGGGGGGGGGGTGAGGGGGGGGTAAGGGGGAGGGGAGGTAGTTTGGGGTGGTTTTTGCGGAGGGGGGGGGGGCGGGGGGGGGAGAGGGGGGGGAGGGGGGGGGGGGGGGGGGGGTCCTCTTTAGCCATCTCATATTGATGGCCATCAAGAGCTGAGATTTTCTTTTATATCCGCGACTATTTAATAACATTTTCTTACAATTATTTATCCTGATGTTTAGATATTTGCTACCCACTTTTTCATGCTATCCCTTAACAACATGTATACGTTCCACTTCATTCTGTTTGAATATGATAAACAGACCTAATAAAAGCTCTTGTATATTCGATTGCACTCGTTTGATTCCTCTTTCTTCTTATTTTTTCCACCCTTAGTGGCTCTTTGGGAGAGAAACCCCGTCCCTCCCGCCTCAGTCGGTGTTATTTCCCGGGGGTACTCTTATTATGTTCCAGCTAAAAAGGTCAGGAAAACTACTGAGTCTGTGGTCAGAGGGTAGGTGTGAGGGAGAGAGAGAGAGAGAGAGAGAGAGAGAGAGAGAGAGAGAAGAGAGAGAGAGAGAGGGAGAGGGAGAGAGAGAGAGGGGGGGGGGGGGGAGTAGAGGGGGGTGGGGATGAGGGGGATGAGGGGGGATGGAGGGATATAGACAGGGATAGAGAATAGAATAATAGTAGAAGACATCAAAACTATGAAATAACTACATATGAATCATGTAGTAACCAAAAAAAATTATTAAACAAATCAAAATATATATTTGATGGTTGAGATTCTTCAAAATAGCCACCCTTTGCCTTGATACAGCTTTGCACCTCTTGGCATTCTCTCAACCAGCTTCAAGAGGTAGTCACCTGGAATGCATTTCAATTAACAGGTTTGCCTTCTTAAAAAAGTTTAATTTGTGAAATGTCTTTCCTTCTTAATTGTTTGAGCCAATCGGTTGTATTGTGACAAGGTAGGGGGGTATACATAAATAGCCCTATTTGGTAAAAAACCAAGTCCATATTATGGCAAGAACAGCTCAAATAAGCACAGACACAGTCCATCATTACTTTAAGACATGAAAGGTAAGTCAATTTCTTCCAGTGCATCCTTAAAAACCATCAAGCACTATGATGAAACTGGCTACTCACTGAACCCCACAGGAATGGAAAACAGTTACCTCTGCTAGAAATAGTTCATTAGTTCCCGCCTCAAAATTGCAGCCCAAATAAATCTTACACATCTCAACATCAACTATTCAGAGGAGACTGTGTGAATCAGACTTTAACTTAGTCAATTGCCCAACAAAGAAACCCCTACAAAACCATGGAAACCTGCTTGGGCCAAAAACACTGTAATGACATTGGACTTCGTGGATGTGTCCTTTGGTCTGAGTCCAAATTGGAGATTTTTGGTTCCAACCACCCTGTCTTTGTTTGACGAGGTGTGGTAGGATGATCTCCCATGTGCCTTTCCTACATCGCATGGAGGAAGGTGTTATGGTGTGGGGGTGCTTTGTTGTTACACTGTCTATGATTTATTTAGATTTCAAGGCACACCTTAACCAGCATTGCTACCACAGCATTCTGCAGCAAATACACTACTAACAGTCCCACTATCATTTGTTTTTCAACAACAATACCCAACACACCTCCAGGCTGTGTAAGGGCTATTTGACCAAGAAGGAGAGTGATGGAGTGCTGCATCAGATGAAGCCTGGCCTCCCACAATTCCCCGACCTCAACCCAATTGAGATGGTTTTTGGATGAGTCGACGGCGAGTGAAGAAAAGCAAACAAGTCTCATATATGTGAAACTCCTTCAAGACTCTTGGAAAAGGATTCCAGGGAAGCTGGTTGATATCCAAGAGTGTGCAAAGCTGTCATCAAAGGCAAGAATATATTTTGATTTTGTTTACCCCTTTTTGTTACTACATGATTCCATATGTGGAAAATATAAAAAATAAAAAAAAACCCTTGATTGATTGTTTTAACTTTTACTGTAGTGTACACTGATTGAAGTGATTTAACAAGTGAGCATCAATAGGATCATATCTTTCACTGATTCCAGCTGGTCAGTCTTTCATGAAAAAGGTGTTCATATGTTTTACACTCAATGCATATTTTTGCACAACTACGGGCATCGGCATTAATTATATATTTCCTCCCAGTAAATCTCCTCTCTCTGTTACTTCAAACCGCTATTCTCTTCTATTCTATTCTATTCTATTCTATTCTGTTCTGTCCTGTCCTGTCCTTCTTCCTTCCTTCCTCTTCTGTCCTGTTTGTTAGTTCTATTTTTGCATGTCAACGCTGTGTTAGATTAGAATATCCTCCAGTGGTGACTAATGAACAATATTCTTCCTCTCTGCTTCAAGCCCCCTATTTACTTCAGCCTCAACCAGAATTAAGAAGATGATGGTAAGTGACAGGGCTTTAACATCTAGCCCCAATTGGTGAGCCACCCTTCTCTTCCTCTCTCTCTCTCATAGCAATGCCAAC
>NC_059209.1:36001573-36078591 GCF_020615455.1 Coregonus clupeaformis | reverse complement strand
TTCAAATCACCCAGCAGTGCTATTTGCAGAGTTAGCTCCAGGTAAATGTTGCAATTCTTCAGCCATTCCTGAGCCTGTAACCAAAAACAAGCTACATATGGACAGTACCAAAACAAATGATTTAATGATTATGTCTCTTCGCAGCAAAATCTGCAGAGCTGGAATGGTTGTATCCCCATATATATATATATAACATTCTATTGGTTGCAAGAATTAATAATTTTGTATAATAATTAAACAATTCTAAGTTTTGGTGGTGTTGCTGCAGGGGAATGGCTTCACGTGGCTGGGAGTCTCCCAGAGCATGCTGGTCAGACGGGGACAAGATGTCAGACCTCTGATGGACCCACACAAGCAGAGAGAGAGGTAGAAACACACAGCTCTACACACGCACACACATTTTGAAATTTTTTGAGTGACTTGTACAGTAGTGAATGCATACATTTTCATACTGGTCACCCGTGGGAATCGAACCCACAACCCTGGCGTTGCAGGCTCCATACTCTACCAACTGAGCCACAAAATGCACGCACGCACGCACTCACACAGCACACACAGAAACACACACACACACACGCACACACGCCAACACACACACGCACACACGCACACACACACACACACACACACACACACCTATCAATCAATCAAACCATCACATTTTCCAAGCATTATAACAAGCACAGACAAGAAACAGTAGATATGTAAGACCGTGCACATAATACGCATACCAAACTAAAATATAAACACAACATACAACAATTTCAACGATTTTACTGAGTTACAGTTCATATAAGGAAATCAGTCAATTGAAATACATTCATTAGGCACTAATCTATGGATTTTACATGACTGGGCAGGGGTGCAGTCATGGGTGGGCCTAGGAGGGCATATGTAGCATTATTATTATTATTATTATTATTATTATTGTAGCAGATTCCAATTCCACATTTTCCTCATTGATAAGCATTGAAGAGAATTGGAATTGGAATTTCAGTGTACTAATATTTGCCATATTCTAATACAATCTCATGTGCCAATGTATTGCCACGGTCCGTGCCATGGTGAAACTTGCACTCCTGTAGAATTTGATGGTAAAACTTGCCAGCCAATCAGAAAGCAAGGCGAAGCAATTCAGACATTCTTGAAAGAAACATTTTTAAAAATAGCTTAGACAAATGTATTTAGCAAGCATTAGGCATTAGAATGAAATGCTTTATAGTTACGTGATGACATCACGTGCCCTGCATACCTTCAACACCGGGTTCCATCATCATTTGTCGCAATAAAAAAAAGTTAAATAAAAATCCTCCGCTGTTGAACGGATACAAATATTGTAGATCATTTCCATTACAAAGATTTATTTGGCGACGTTGCTTTTATCAAATAAACCTGGGCCAATGGAAACCTGCCTATTGGTAATTGCATAGCCTGTATGTCTAGATGATTAGACTATTATTGTAACCAGGAGTAAAGGAGAAAGCCTTACTCACAAAGAGAAATTCAGAAATGAATTTAAAAGCAAAAACGTTTTTTATTGACTAGGTATCTAACCATCCTTTCACTGTTTATCTTGTACACACACGCACACGCACACACACACACACACTGCACACACACGCACACACACGCACACACACGTACACACACACACACAAACGTACACACACACACATACACACAGACACACAGACAGTTGTGTCATTCTCTGACTTCATTGTTACCACTTCCTGTTTAAAACCACAGCTTTATATACTTTAATGTCATCATCTCTTAACTGAAACCACTTGATGTAATTTAAACCTTTAAACCTCTGATAGTGTTTTATCACTGTACCGCCATCCTTCTTCCAGTATTGTGTGGTTTGTTTGTTGGTGTTGAACCCTGTATTAAAACAACGTTTCCTAAATTAACTTTCATGTTTGGTTGGTTCTTTAGTCTGGAAAAAAGTTCATGTGAACAGTATCAGATCCTTGAAAGGAAATGTGAGTTAATGAATAACCTTGAGGTAGTTTGGTAGTGTCCTACTCTACTACCGTTTGGTAGTGTCCTACTCTACTACAGTTTGGTAGTGTCCTACTCTGCTACAGTTTGGTAGTGTCCTACTCTACTACAGTTTGGTAGTGTCCTACTCTACTAGAGTTTGGTAGTGTCCTACTCTACTACAGTTTGGTAGTGTCCTACTCTACTACAGTTTGGTAGTGTCCTACTCTTCTACAGTTTGGTAGTGTCCTACTCTACTACTTTATTTACTAACTTGTTGTTTGTCAGGGATCATGTGAAATATGTTTTATGTAGTTGATTTAATGCACCAGATTGAAGACATCAGTGAGAAGGTAGAACTCTGTGAGGTAGACCTTTAAGAAGTGAAACTACTCTCCCTCAGATTCCTCAGGCTGTTTTCCCTCTATTTCCACGTGTACTTGTCCCTCTGCCACACAGCCCTGCTGGCTGTTAGACACACAAGGACACCACTGCTTTCCTTGAAATCAAACCATTTCCTACCATCCCATTTAAGCCAACCAGATGGAAGAGGTGAAAGGGAAAGTCCAGAACTGAAACTACATTCCTTCAATAAGGAGGGGAACTAAGCCTGTATTCACTTTGAGTTTCACTTTCATTTGGTCCTTATTCAAAAAGACACACAACCTATTTTCCTGGACATGAGACCCTTACCATGTTTGGGTGCCGTATTTCTCAAGTGAAAAAATGTGCATGAAAACGATTCGTCTGTCATTGAATGAAAACATACACTTCATTGAAGAATCCCTACTGTTGACCAATCACCGACAAACAGGCTACCAAACTTCGGGCTTGCTTCAGGGAAAAATATTGGTGTGTACGAACAGCCGAAAAAAACCTTGATGAAGACCCAAACTTCACAAAAACGTCACAAAATGTTGTCACAATATATGAACGAACTGTTTCGCATGGGAATTATACGGACGCCTTTAGTGGTGCTAAAAATGTCTTAGGGTTGCCTAATGTCGTTATCTTTGAAATAATTTAGAAGTAGCGACGAAGGCCATGGTTCACTTCTGTATCGTAAGTCCCCAAATGGCACCCAAATGCTATTTAGTGCACTCCTTTCGATCATTGCCCATAGTGCTCTGGTCAAAGTAGTGCACCATATGGGAATAGGGTGCCATTTGGGATGCAAAAGGAAAGACAGATTGCATCATCTCCCTGCCTTAAAAATTTCTCAAATTTCACTGTCAGAGAGAGTGTTTCTGAGAAACAGGAATTCCTGTGTGAAAGGAGAAGCAGGGAAAAAGAGAAAGCAGCTGAGAGAGACAAGGGAACCCCCTCTCTCTCTCCTTGGATGACTGTCATATAAATTCCAGTATAAATTCAAGCCAAGCTCTATTCCATTCACAACTTCCATCACTTCTCTCCTCCATTCACAACTTCCATCACTTCTCTCCTCCATTTAAAACTTCTATCACTTGACTGAGCTGTCCGTCCAGACTCTTGAAGAAACTGAAGAAGCAGTGTCCATGACCAACACAATGACATCAACGGTCCTCATCAGCTTCCTGGCCTGTCTGATCCTGGTCAATGTTGAAGGTAACATCTCTGAAATGTCTTGAATTATTATCTTTATTAGAAATCTGCAGCATATGAAGCGACTTGCAATGCCAGGGAGGAGTGTGGTCAAATATTAGGTTTGATTTCTGAATGAAGAGTTCAGTACTTAGCTGCAATAATGCCATAACCAAACATGCCATAACCTTTTCTTGTCATCCCCAGGCCAGGTGGGTCATTCTAAATCTCGGTGCCAGTGTCTGAATGGAATGGTGAACCGTGTTAAACCTCTTCTCATTGAGAAGCTTGAAGTGTACGCCCCAAGCCACTCCTGCCAGCACATGGAGATCATGTAAGAAATCTGTTTGTCTGTCTGTCTGTCTGTCTGTCTGTCCACTGTCTGTTTGAACTACTGTATATTAATATCATTGCATATTGTGCCTAGCTTACTAGATGGACATAATGGTAAATGTTGCTATTTATTTTTAACCAATTGAGATTATTTACACCTGCTAGTAAGATAATATTATTTCTCTACATGCTCAGTTGGAAAGTTGTGATGGCTAACTTCTAACAATACTCTCCTCTACTTGTGTGTTCAGTGTCACTCTGAAAAAACGGAGAAGGGAAAAAGTGTCTGAATCCAGAGGCTCCAATTGTCAAGAATAACATTGAGAAATTGATGAAAAACCAAAGGTGAGGACTACATATGCAAACTTAATTACAAATTAAATACACGGTAACTCAGTACATCAGTATTATAACAGTACATCAGTAAATCAGTACATCAATACATCAGTATTATATCAGTATAGCAATACATCAGTATTATTTCAGTATATCAGTACATCAGTATTATATTAGTACATCAGTACATCAGTATATCAGTACATCAGTACATCAGAATATCAGTACATCAGTATTATATCAGTATTATATCAGTATATAAGTACATCAGTACATCGGTACATCAGTACATCAGTGTTATATAAATACATCAGTATTATATCAGTACATCCGTATATCAGTACCTAAGTACATCAGTATATCAGTACATCAGTACATCAGTATATCAGTACATCAGTACATCAGTACATCAGTATATCAGTATATCAGTATATCAGTATATCTTGAATCTGTATTTATTAGTAATTGTATTAATAATACATGTATTGATGATATAAGTATAATGATTGTTTTTTTCCTTTCAGGAGGTGTGCAGTAAATCTGTGAACTAATGACACCAGTTCCATTGAGAACTTGATGGAACAGAGAGCACCATGAGAGGGTGCTATTCCTGAGGAATGACCACAGTTGAGTCAATGCACTGAAGACTGCCTGAATATATGTTTACACTGTTTAATGGTAATTAGAGAGTCGTTTTTATTTTATTTACAAAATTAGTATATGTTACACAATATGACTTACTAGTTGAGAGACATTTCTAGAATTTCCAATGGAAACTTAAATAGGCTGGCATTTTGTTTTAGGTCAGTTTCATATTTTCTTGAAATATGAGTTGTTCATTGTTCATTTATGCAATTGAAAATTTAAAAAGCATGTAAATATGTAAATATATGTTTTCAGTTTGAAATGTCAAGAATTAAAATGTTTTACATTTTGTAAAGTTATCAAAATGATCAACATCTGTGTAAATACTGTATATTCTGTATGTATTGTTTACGTTTTCTATCAAATTAATAAAGAAGCGTTTGACCTTACTTTTTGTTCTAGTTTTCCTCTGTTCACCTAGACTTGATAGTCAAATGACAGATTTTGTAGAGTGGGATTTCTTCTAGAACACAGCCTAAATGAACACATTATCTAGAGTGGGATGTCTTCTAGAACATAGCCTAAAGGAACACATTATGTAGAGTGGGATGTCTTCTAGAACACAGCCTAAAGGAACACATTATCTAGAGTGGGATGTCTTCTAGAACATAGCCTAAAGGAACACATTATCTAGAGTGGGATGTATTCTAGAACATAGACTAAAGGAACACATTATCTAGAGTGGGATGTCTTCTAGAACAGCCTAAAGGAACACTTTATGTAGAGTGGGATGTCTTCTAGAACATAGCCTAAAGGAACACATTATGTAGAGTGGGATGTCTTCTAGAACATAGCCTAAAGGAACACATTATGTAGAGTGGGATGTCTTCTAGAACATAGCCTAAAGGAACACATTATGTAGAGTGGGATGTCTTCTAGAACATAGCCTAAAGGAACACATTATGTAGAGTGGGATGTCTTCTATAACAGCCTAAAGGAACACATTATGTAGAGTGGGATGTCTTCTATAACATAGCCTAAAGGAACACATTATGTAGAGTGGGATGTCTTCTAGAACATAGCCTAAAGGAACACATTATGTAGAGTGGGATGTCTTCTAGAACATAGCCTAAAGGAACACATTATCTAGAGTGGAATGTCTTCTAGAACATAGCCTAAAGGAACACATTATGTAGAGTGGGATGTCTTCTAGAACATAGGCTAAAGGAACGCATTATGTAGAGTGGGATGTCTTCTAGAACATAGGCTAAAGGAACACATTATGTAGAGTGGGATGTCTTCTAGAACATAGCCTAAATGAACACATTATCTAGAGTGGGATGTCTTCTAGAACATAGACTAAAGGAACACATTATCTAGAGTGGGATGTCTTCTAGAACATAGCCTAAATGAACACATTATCTAGAGTGGGATGTCTTCTAGAACATAGCCTAAAGGAACACATTATGTAGAGTGGGATATCTTCTAGAACATAGCCTAAAGGAAAACATTATGTAGAGTGGGATGTCTTCTAGAACATAGGCTAAAGGAACACATTATGTAGAGTGGGATGTCTTCTAGAACATAGCCTAAAGGAACACATTATGTAGAGGAGGATGTCTTCTAGAATCATAGCCTAAAGGAACACATTATGTAGAGTGGGATGTCTTCTAGAACATAGCCTAAAGGAACACATTATGTAGAGTGGGATGTCTTCTAGAACATAGCCTAAAGGAACACATTATGTAGAGTGGGATGTCTTCTAGAACATAGCCTAAAGGAACACATTATGTAGAGTGGGATGTCTTCTAGAACATAGCCTAAAGGAACACATTATGTAGAGTGGGATGTCTTCTAGAACATAGCCTAAAGGAACACATTATGTTGAGTGGGATGTCTTCTAGAACATAGCCTAAAGGAACACATTATGTAGAGTGGGATGTCTTCTAGAACATAGCCTAAAGGAACACATGATGTAGAGTGGGATGTCTTCTAGAACATAGCCTAAATGAACACATTATCTATAGTGGGATGTCTTCTAGAACATCGGCAAAGGAACACATTATGTAGAGTGGGATGTCTTCTAGAACATAGCCTAAAGGAACACATTATGTAGAGTGGGATGTCTTCTAGAACATAGCCTAAAGGAACACATTATGTAGAGTGGGATGTCTTCTTGAGAATAACTCAAAGGAACACATTATGTAGAGTGGGATGTCTTCTTGAGAATAACTCAAAGGAACACATTATGTAGAGTGGGATGTCTTCTAGAACATAGGCTAAAGGAACACATTATGTGGAGTGGGATGTCTTCTAGAACATAGCCTAAAGGAACACATTATGTAGAGTGGGATGTCTTCTTGAGAATAACTCAAAGGAACACATTAAACACATCTGGAAATCATGATCAGTTTTAGCAGCAACTACACATGTATAGAGCATTCATAACATCTTCATAAACTCTACATAGATGCTTCATAAGTGCTTAAAAGCATAAACTACATTGACAGATCAACCAGGATCAAGAGGCAGGGCAATTTGTGACTTGTTTTGGTAATCACTGGCTGTATTGAGGGGGAAGTGGTTTCACCTCTCCTAGGCAATCAGCAATTAGTACAGGGAGGTGTGCTCTCCACCTCTGCTAGGCAATTAGCAATTAGTGTTAGTAAACAGCGGTCCTGTCAGTGAGGGTTTTGTCGCAAAACTAAGACCGTCGTCAAAACAAAGACGGATCTGCAGTGTTGTTCTGCGGAGTTATTAGAGGAAGGAAAGCGAGGAAGGCTCCACACCACTCTCTCACTTGAGTATCTTAACTAGTTATTTACAGATTATAAAATGTTGGCTCTTTTTGTAGCTTTGGCAACTGTGTGTTTTCTATACCTGTTCGCAACTCTCCCTGTGGGCATTACAGACGCTCCCCACCCCTTGGCTGCAACCCTTCTATTTTAGTGTACCCTGCACGCACAACCCATGTGGAATTCCGGGTCTCTGGCAGCGTTTGGAACTGTCGATCTGCGGTCCATCTCAGCCTATGCTGCCCTTCTGTCCCTTGACTTTTTGGCTGAGACATGGATCACCCCAGAGAACACTGCTACTCCAGCTGCTCTTTCTTCACCTGAATACGTTTTCTCTCATTGTCTGAGAGCATCTGGTCGTCGTGGTGGTGGCATAGGTCTACATATTTCTCCTAAGTGGAGATTTTCTACCTCTCTCACCTGTCCATCTCCTCATTTGAATTCCATGCTATCACTGTCACTTGTCCACTCAAGCTTAACGTTATTGTCATCTATCGCCCACCAGGTGCCCTTGGAGAGTTCCTCAATGAGCTTGACACCTTGATAAGCTAATTTCCTGACGATGGCTCACCGCTCATCATGCTTGGTGACTTCAACCTCCTGACGTCTGCCTTCGATTCTTTCCAACGCTCTCTTTCCCCTCCTTGCCTCTTTTGTTCCCTCCAACTCACAAGGCAGGCAATACGCTTGACCTCATCTTTACTAGAGGCTGTTTGCCTACTAATCTCACTGCAACCTCCCTCCAGGTCTCTCATCAATACTTTGTTTCCTTTTCTGTCTCGCTTTCCTCCAACCCCTAGCCACTCAGCCCCCTACCCAGATGGTCAGTGAGCTGTCGAGTCTTCGCTCTCTCTCCCACTACTCTCTCCTCTTCTATCCTGTCATCTCTCCCCTTCTACTAAATCCTTTTCCCTCCTGTGTCCTGATTGTTTGACCCTGTTATCCTCCCTTTCTGTATCATATGACTCGCTCTGTCCCCTTTCCTCCCAGCTGGCTCGGCACTCCCCTCCTGCTCCTGGTTGAGTGACTCATTGCGAAGCTTACAGAACAGGGCTGTGGGCAGCTGAGTGAAAATGGAGGAAATGTAAACTTCCGGAGGACCTATCATCCTTTTACTCCCTCCTCTCCACCTTCTCTTCCTCTGTATCCGCTGCTAAAGCCACTTTCTACCACTCTAAATTTCAAGATTCTGCCTCTAACCCTAGGAAACTCCCTTTCCACCTTCTCCTCCCTCCTTAATCCTCCACCCCCCTTCCTCCTCCCTCTCTGTGAGACGACTTTGTCAACCACTTTGAAAAGAAGGTTGACGACATCCGCTACTCATTCACTCAGCCTATTGAATCCACTGGTCTCACTCACACAGAACTACCCTACGCCTTGACCTCTTTCTCCCCTCTCTCGCCAGATGACATCTTGTGACTAGTGAGGTCTGGCCGCCCTACAACCTGCCTACTCGACCCCATCCCTCCTCCCTTCTCCAGACCATCTCTGGAGACTTTCTCTCCATTCCTCCCTTCCCTCATCAACTCATCCCTGACCCTGAGCTGCATCCCCTCTGACTTCAAAATGGCCCCGAGTCGCTCCCCATCTCAATAAACCAAACACTCGACTCATCTGACGTCAAAAACGACAGACCTGTATACCTTTCTTTTCTTTTCAAAACACTTGAGCGTTCCGTCTCTGACCAACTCTATCTCTCTCAGAACCATCTTCTTGACCCTAACCAGTCATGCTTCAAGACGGGTCACTCAACCGAGACTGCTCTTCTCTGTGTCACGGAGGCTCTCCGCACTGCCAAAGCTGACTCTCTCCTCTGTTCTCATCCTCCTAGATCTATCCGCTGCCTTCAACACCGTGAACTATCAGATCCTCCTCTCCACCCTCTCAGGGCTGGGCGTCTCAGGCTCTGCACACTCTTGGATTGCATCCTACCTGGCAGGCCGCTCCTACCAGGTGACGTGGAGAGGATCTGTGTCTGCACCATGTACTCTCACTGCTGGTGTCCCCCAGGGCTCGGTTATAGACCATCTCCTCTCCTCTCTATACACCACTGGCTTCCAGTCGAAGCTCGCATCCACTATAACACCATGGCGCTTACCTACGGAACAGCAAGAGGAACAGCCCCTCCCCCACCTTCAGGCTATGCTCAAACCCTACACCCCAACCCGAGCACTCCGTTCTGCCATCTCAGGTCTCTTGGCCCTCCCAACCCCTACGGGAGGGAAGCTCAGGTTCAGCCCAGTCCAAGCTCTTCTCTGTCCTGGCACCCCAATGGTGGAACCAGCTGCCCCCTGAAGCTAGGGCAGCAGAGTCCCTGCCCATCTTCCGTCAACATCTGGAACCCTACCTCTTCAACCAGTATCTTAAATAATCCTCCTCCTCACCTTGATATTGACTTTGGGGGGGTGAATAGTTATGCACGCTCAAGTTTTCTTTTTTTGTCTTATTTATTGTTTGTTTCACAAGAAAAAATATTTAGCATCTTCAAAGTGGTAGGCATGTTGTGTATATCAAATGATACAAACCCCCAAAAAATCAAGGTTAATTCCAGGTTGTAAGGCACCAAAATAGGAAGAATGCCTAGGGGGTGAATACTTTCGTAAGCCACTGTATATACAGTTATATATATATATATATATATATATATATATATATATACTTTTTTTTAACTGCGCTGTTTCACAAAGGTTCTGTACCTTTCTATTCTCATAGTTTCTACAGATTGTAAGTTAAATATATTTATTTTTTGCTAAAATTATAATAATATTATTGATCGATTGACTATGACTTTTCAAATCACCCAGCAGTGCTATTTGCAGAGTTAGCTCCAGGTAAATGTTGCAATTCTTCAGCCATTCCTGAGCCTGCAACCAAAAACAAGCTACATATGGACAGTACCAAAACAAATGATTTAATGATTATGTCTCTTCGCAGCAAGATCTGCAGAGCTGGAATGGTTGTATCCCCATATATATATATATATATATATATATATATATATATATATATATATATATATATATATATATATATATATATATATATACATTCTATTGGTTGCAAGAATTAATAATTGTGTATAATAATTAAACAATTCTAAGTTTTGGTGGTGTTGCTGCAGGGGGAATGGCTTCACGTGGCTGGGAGTCTCCCCAGAGCATGCTGGTCAGACGGGGACAAGATGTCAGACCTCTGATGGACCCACACAAGCAGAGAGAGAGGTGAGAAACACACAGCTCTACACACGCACACACATTTTGACATTTTTTTTAGCGACTTACAGTAGTGAATGCATACATTTTCATACTGGTCACCCGTGGGAATCGAACCCACAAACCTGGCGTTGCAGGCTCCATACTACCAACTGAGCCACAAAATGCACTCACACATGCACGCACACACACAAACACACACACACACACACCCTGCTCTAACCCCGCCCCGTCTCTGTCCTCCTATAGGATGAGAAGCAGCATATAGAAGACATGGGTGGATGCATCGTCTTCATGGGCTGTTGCCGTGTCAACAGGACCCATGCTGTCTCCAGGGCCATATGTGAATAAAAAGTGTTCTATTTGGATTGAATTCCTATCAATCAATCAAACCATCACATTTTCCAAGCATTATAACAAGCTCAGACAAGAAACAGTAGATATGTAAGACCGTGCACATAATACTCAATACCAAACATAAATATAAACACAACATACAACAATTTCAACGGTTTTACTGAGTTACAGTTCATATAAGGAAATCAGTCAATTGAAATACATTCATTAGGCACTAATCTATGGATGTAACATGACTGGGAAGGGGTGCAGTCATGGGTGGGCCAAGGAGGGCATATGTAGCAGATTCCAATTCCACATTTTCCTCATTGATAAGCATTGAAGAGAATTGGAATTGGAATTTCAGTGTACTAATATTTGCCATATTCTAATACAATCTGATGTGCCAATGTATTGCCACGGTCCGTGCCATGGTGAAACTTGCACTCCTGTAGATCTGAAATAATTTGATGGTAAAACTTGCCAGCCAATCAGAAAGCAAGGTGAAGCAATTCAGACATTCTTGAAAGAAACATTTTTAAAAATAGCTTAGACAAATGTATTTAGCAAGCATTAGGCATTAGAATGAAATGCTTTATAGTTACGTGATGACATCACGTGCCCTGCGTACCTTCAACACCGGTTCCATCATCATTTGTCGCAATAAAAAAAGTTAAATAAAAATCCTACGCTGTTAAACGGATACAAATATTGTAGATCATTTCCATTACAAAGATTTGTTTGGCGACGTTGCTTTTATCAAATAAACCTGGGTCAATGGAAACCTGCCTATTGGTAATTGCATAGCCTGTATGTCTAGATGATTAGACTATTATTGTAACCAGGAGTAAAGGAGAAAGCCTTACTCACAAAGAGAAATTCAGAAATGAATTTAAAAGCAAAAACGTTTTTTATTGACTAGGTATCTAACCATCCTTTCACTGTTTATCTTGTACACACACACACACACACACACACACACACACACACACACACACACACACACACACACACACACACACACACACACAAACGTACACACACACACACGTACACACAGACACACAGACAGTTGTGTCATTCTCTGGACTTCATTGTTACCACTTCCTGTTTAAAACCACAGCTTTATATACTTTAATGTCATCATCTCTTAACTGAAACCAGTTGATGTAATTTAAACCTTTAAACCTCTGATAGTGTTTTATCACTGTACCACCATCCTTCTTGCCAGTATTGCTGTAGTTTGTTTGTTGGTGTTGAACCCTGTATTAAAACAACGTTTCCTAAATTAACTTTCATGTTTGGTTGGTTCTTTAGTCTGGAAAAAGTTCATGTGAACAGTATCAGATCCTTGAAAGGAAATGTGAGTTAATGAATAACCTTGAGGTAGTTTGGTAGTGTCCTACTCTACTAGAGTTTGGTAGTGTCCTACTCTACTAGAGTTTGGTAGTGTCCTACTCTACTAGAGTTTGGTAGTGTCCTACTCTACTACAGTTTGGTAGTGTCCTACTCTACTACAGTTTGGTAGTGTCCTACTCTACTACAGTTTGGTAGTGTCCTACTCTACTAGAGTTTGGTAGTGTCCTACTCTACTAGAGTTTGTAGTGTCCTACTCTACTACAGTTTGGTAGTGTCCTACTCTACTACAGTTTGGTAGTGTCCTACTCTACTACAGTTTGGTAGTGTCCTACTCTACTACAGTTTGGTAGTGTCCTACTCTACTACAGTTTGGTAGTGTCCTACTCTACTACAGTTTGGTAGTGTCCTACTCTACTACTTTATTTACTAACTTGTTGTTCGTCAGGGATCATGTGAAATATGTTTTATGTAGTTGATTTAATGCACCAGATTGAAGACATCAGTGAGAAGGTAGAAGTCTGTGAGGTAGACCTTTAAGAAGTGAAACTACTCTCCTCAGATTCCTCAGGCTGTTTTCCCTCTATTTCCACGTGTACTTGTCCCTCTGCCACACAGCCCTGCTGGCTGTTAGACACACAAGGACACCACTGCTTTCCTTGAAATCAAACCATTTCCCTGCCATCCCATTTAAGCCAACCAGATGTAAGAGGTGAAAGGGAAAGTCCAGAACTGAAACTACATTCCTTCAATAAGGAGGGAACTAAGCCTGTATTCACTTTGAGTTTCACTTTCATTTGGTCCTTATTCAAAAAGACACACAACCTCTTTTCCTGGACATGAGACCCTTACCATGTTTGGGTGCCGTATTTCTCAAGTGAAAAAATGTGCATGAAAACGATTCGTCTGTCATTGAATGAAAACATACACTTCATTGAAGAATCCCTACTATTGACCAATCACCGACAAACAGGCTACCAAACTTCGGCTTGCTTCAGGGAAAAATATTGTGTGCACGAACAGCCGAAAAAAACCTTGATGAAGACCCAAACTTCACAAAAACGTCACAAAATGTTTTCACAATATATGAACGAACTGTTTCGCATGGGAATTATACGGACGCCTTTAGTGGTGCTAAAAATGTCTTAGGGTTGCCTAATGTCGTTATCTTTGAAATCATTTAGAAGTAGCGACGAAGGCCATGGTTCACTTCTGTATCGTTAGCCCCAAATGGCACCCAAATGCTATTTAGTGCACTCCTTTCGATCATTGCCCATAGTGCTCTGGTCAAAAGTAGTGCACCATATAGGGAATAGGGTGCCATTTGGGATGCAAAAGGAAAGACAGATTGCATCATCTCCCTGCCTTAAAAATGTCTAAAATTTCACTGTCAGAGAGAGTGTTTCTGAGAAACAGGAATTCCTGTGTGAAAGGAGAAGCAGGGAAAAAGAGAAGGCAGCTGAGAGACAAGGGAAACCCCCCTCTCTCCCCTCTCCTTGGATGACTGTCATATAAATTCAGTATAAATACAAGCCAAGCTCTCTTCCATTCACAACTTCCATCACTTCTCTCCTCCATTCACAACTTCCATCACTTCTCTCCTCCATTTAAAACTTCTATCACTTGACTGAGCTGTCCGTCCAGACTCTTGAAGAAACTGAAGAAGCAGTGTCCATGACCAACACAATGACATCAACGGTCCTCATCAGCTTCCTGGCCTGTCTGATCCTGGTCAATGTTGAAGGTAACATCTCTGAAATGTCTTGAATTATTATCTTTATTAGAAATCTGCAGCATATGAAGCGACTTGCAATGCCAGGGGAGGAGTGTGGTCAAATATTAGGTTTGATTTCTGAATGAAGAGTTCAGTACTTAGCTGCAATAATGCCATAACCAAACATGCCATAACCTTTTTCTTGTCATCCCCAGGCCAGGTGGGTCATTCTAAATCTCGGTGCCAGTGTCTGAATGGAATGGTGAACCGTGTTAAACCTCTTCTCATTGAGAAGCTTGAAGTGTACGCCCCAAGCCACTCCTGCCAGCACATGGAGATCATGTAAGAAATCTGTTTGTCTGTCTGTCTGTCTGTCTGTCTGTCCGCCCGTCTGTTTGAACTACTGTATATTAATGTCATTGCATATTGTGCCTAGCTTACTAGATGGACATAATGGTAAATGTTGCTATTTATTTTTAACCAATTGAGATTATTTACACCTGCTAGTAAGATAATATTATTTCTCTACATGCTCAGTTGGAAAGTTGTGATGGCTAACTTCTAACAATACTCTCCCTCTACTTGTGTGTTCAGTGTCACTCTGAAAAACGGAGAAGGGAAAAAGTGTCTGAATCCAGAGGCTCCAATTGTCAAGAATAACATTGAGAAATTGATGAAAAACCAAAGGTGAGGACTACATATGCAAACTTAATTACAAATTAAATACACGGTAACTCAGTACATCAGTATTATAACAGTACATCAGTAAATCAGTACATCAATACATCAGTATTATATCAGTATAGCAATACATCAGTATTATTTCAGTATATCAGTACATCAGTATTATATTAGTACATCAGTACATCAGTATATCAGTACATCAGTACATCAGAATATCAGTACATCAGTATTATATCAGTATTATATCAGTATATAAGTACATCAGTACATCGGTACATCAGTACATCAGTGTTATATAAATACATCAGTATTATATCAGTACATCCGTATATCAGTACCTAAGTACATCAGTATATCAGTACATCAGTACATCAGTATATCAGTACATCAGTACATCAGTACATCAGTATATCAGTATATCAGTATATCAGTATATCTTGAATCTGTATTTATTAGTAATTGTATTAATAATACATGTATTGATGATATAAGTATAATGATTGTTTTTTCCTTTCAGGAGTGTGCAGTAAATCTGTGAACTAATGACACCAGTTCCATTGAGAACTTGATGGAACAGAGAGCACCATGAGAGGGTGCTATTCCTGAGGAATGACCACAGTTGAGTCAATGCACTGAAGACTGCCTGAATATATGTTTACACTGTTTAATGGTAATTAGAGAGTCGTTTTTATTTTATTTACAAAATTAGTATATGTTACACAATATGACTTACTAGTTGAGAGACATTTCTAGAATTTCCAATGGAAACTTAAATAGGCTGGCATTTTGTTTTTTAGGTCAGTTTCATATTTTCTTGAAATATGAGTTGTTCATTGTTCATTTATGCAATTGAAAATTTAAAAAGCATGTAAATATGTAAATATATGTTTTCAGTTTGAAATGTCAAGAATTAAAATGTTTTAGATTTTGTAAAGTTATCAAAATGATCAACATCTGTGTAAATACTGTATATTCTGTATGTATTGTTTACGTTTTCTATCAAATTAATAAAGAAGCGTTTGACCTTACTTTTGTTCTAGTTTTCCTCTGTTCACCTAGACTTGATAGTCAAATGACAGATTTTGTAGAGTGGGATTTCTTCTAGAACACAGCCTAAATGAACACATTATCTAGAGTGGGATGTCTTCAGAACATAGCCTAAAGGAACACATTATGTAGAGTGGGATGTCTTCTAGAACACAGCCTAAAGGAACACATTATCTAGAGTGGGATGTCTTCTAGAACATAGCCTAAAGGAACACATTATCTAGAGTGGGATGTATTCTAGAACATAGACTAAAGGAACACATTATCTAGAGTGGGATGTCTTCTAGAACAGCCTAAAGGAACACATTATGTAGAGTGGGATGTCTTCTAGAACATAGCCTAAAGGAACACTTTATGTAGAGTGGGATGTCTTCTAGAACATAGCCTAAAAGAACACATTATGTAGAGTGGGATGTCTTCTAGAACACAGCCTAAAGGAACACATTATGTAGAGTGGGATGTCTTCTAGAACATAGCCTAAAGGAACACATTATGTAGAGTGGGATGTCTTCTAGAACATAGCCTAAAGGAACACATTATGTAGAGTGGGATGTCTTCTATAACATAGCCTAAAGGAACACATTATGTAGAGTGGGATGTCTTCTAGAACATAGCCTAAAGGAACACATTATGTAGAGTGGGATGTCTTCTAGAACATAGCCTAAAGGAACACATTATGTAGAGTGGGATGTCTTCTAGAACATAGCCTAAAGGAACACATTATGTAGAGTGGGATGTCTTCTAGAACATAGGCTAAAGGAACGCATTATGTAGAGTGGGATGTCTTCTAGAACATAGGCTAAAGGAACACATTATGTAGAGTGGGATGTCTTCTAGAACATAGCCTAAATGAACACATTATCTAGAGTGGGATGTCTTCTAGAACATAGACTAAAGGAACACATTATGTAGAGTGGGATGTCTTCTAGAACATAGCCTAAATGAACACATTATCTAGAGTGGGATGTCTTCTAGAACATAGCCTAAAGGAACACATTATGTAGAGTGGGATATCTTCTAGAACATAGCCTAAAGGAAAACATTATGTAGAGTGGGATGTCTTCTAGAACATAGGCTAAAGGAACACATTATGTAGAGTGGGATGTCTTCTAGAACATAGCCTAAAGGAACACATTATGTAGAGGGAGGATGTCTTCTAGAACATAGCCTAAAGGAACACATTATGTAGAGTGGGATGTCTTCTAGAACATAGCCTAAAGGAACACATTATGTAGAGTGGGATGTCTTCTAGAACATAGCCTAAAGGAACACATTATGTAGAGTGGGATGTCTTCTAGAACATAGCCTAAAGGAACACATTATGTAGAGTGGGATGTCTTCTAGAACATAGCCTAAAGGAACACATTATGTAGAGTGGGATGTCTTCTAGGAACATAGCCTAAAGGAACACATTATGTTGAGTGGGATGTCTTCTAGAACATAGCCTAAAGGAACACATTATGTAGAGTGGGATGTCTTCTAGAACATAGCCTAAAGGAACACATGATGTAGAGTGGGATGTCTTCTAGAACATAGCCTAAATGAACACATTATCTATAGTGGGATGTCTTCTAGAACATCGGCTAAAGGAACACATTATGTAGAGTGGGATGTCTTCTAGAACATAGCCTAAAGGAACACATTATGTAGAGTGGGATGTCTTCTAGAACATAGCCTAAAGGAACACATTATGTAGAGTGGGATGTCTTCTTGAGAATAACTCAAAGGAACACATTATGTAGAGTGGGATGTCTTCTTGAGAATAACTCAAAGGAACACATTATGTAGAGTGGGATGTCTTCTAGAACATAGGCTAAAGGAACACATTATGTGGAGTGGGATGTCTTCTAGAACATAGCCTAAAGGAACACATTATGTAGAGTGGGATGTCTTCTTGAGAATAACTCAAAGGAACACATTAAACACATCTGGAAATCATGATCAGTCTTAGCAGCAACTACACATGTATAGAGCATTCATAACATCTTCATAAACTCTACATAGATGCTTCATAAGTGCTTAAAAGCATAAACTACATTGACAGATCAACCAGGATCAAGAGGCAGGGCAATTTGTGACTTGTTTTGGTAATCACTGGCTGTATTGGGGGGAAGTGGTTTCACCTCTCCTAGGCAATCAGCAATTAGTACAGGGAGGTGTGCTCTCCACCTCTGCTAGGCAGATTAGCAATTAGTGTTAGTAAACAGCGGTCCTGTCAGTGAGGGTTTTGTCGCAAAAACTAAGACCGTCGTCAAAACAAAGACGGATCTGCAGTGTTGTTCTGCGGAGTTATTAGAGGAAGGGAAAGCGAGGAAGGCTCCACACCACTCTCTCACTTGAGTATCTTAACTAGTTATTTACAGATTATAAAATGTTGGCTCTTTTTTGTAGCTTTGGCAACTGTGTGTTTTCTATACCTGTTCGCAACTCTCCCTGTAGGCATTACAGACGCTCCCCACCCCTTGGCTGCAACCCTTCTATTTTAGTGTACCCTGCACGCACAACCCATGTGGAATTCCGGGTCTCTGGCAGCGTTTGGAACTGTCGATCTGCGGTCCATCTCAGCCTATGCTGCCCTTCTGTCCCTTGACTTTTTGGCTGAGACATGGATCACCCCAGAGAACACTGCTACTCCAGCTGCTCTTTCTTCACCTGAATACGTTTTCTCTCATTGTCTGAGAGCATCTGGTCGTCGTGGTGGTGGCATAGGTCTACATATTTCTCCTAAGTGGAGATTTTCTACCTCTCTCACCTGTCCATCTCCTCATTTGAATTCCATGCTATCACTGTCACTTGTCCACTCAAGCTTAACGTTATTGTCATCTATCGCCCACCAGGTGCCCTTGGAGAGTTCCTCAATGAGCTTGACACCTTGATAAGCTAATTTCCTGACGATGGCTCACCGCTCATCATGCTTGGTGACTTCAACCTCCTGACGTCTGCCTTCGATTCTTTCCAACGCTCTCTTTCCCCTCCTTGCCTCTTTTGTTCCCCTCCAACTCACAAGGCAGGCAATACGCTTTGACCTCATCTTTACTAGAGGCTGTTTGCCTACTAATCTCACTGCAACCTCCCTCCAGGTCTCTCATCAATACTTTGTTTCCTTTTCTGTCTCGCTTCCTCCAACCCCAGCCACTCAGCCCCTACCCAGATGGTCATGAGCTGTCGCAGTCTTCGCTCTCTCTCCCACTACTCTCTCCTCTTCTATCCTGTCATCTCTCCCTTCTACTAAATCCTTTTCCCTCCTGTGTCCTGATTGTTTGACCCTGTTATCCTCCCTTTCTGTATCATATGACTCGCCGTCCCCTTTCCTCCCAGCTGGCTCGGCACTCCCTCCTGCTCCCTGGTTGAGTGACTCATTGCGAGCTTACAGAACAGGGCTGTGGGCAGCTGAGTGAAAATGGAGGAAATGTAAACTTCGGAGGACCTATCATCCTTTTACTCCCTCCTCTCCACCTTCTCTTCCTCTGTATCCGCTGCTAAAGCCACTTTCTACCACTCTAAATTTCAAGATTCTGCCTCTAACCCTAGGAAACTCCTTTCCACCTTCTCCTCCCTCCTTAATCCCCCCCCCCTTCCTCCTCCCTCTCTGTGGACGCACTTTGTCAACCACTTTGAAAAAGAAGGTTGACGACATCCGCTACTCATTCACTCAGCCTATTGAATCCACTGGTCTCACTCACACAGAACTACCCTACGCCTTGACCTCTTTCTCCCCTCTCTCGCCAGATGACATCTTGTGACTAGTGAGGTCTGGCCGCCACAACCTGCCTACTCGACCCCATCCCCTCCTCCCTTCTCCAGACCATCTCTGGAGACTTTCTCCCATTCCTCCCTTCCCTCATCAACTCATCCCTGACCCTGAGCTGCATCCCCTCTGACTTCAAAATGGCCCCGAGTCGCTCCCCATCTCAATAAACCAAACACTGACTCATCTGACGTCAAAAACGACAGACCTGTATACCTTTCTTTTCTTTTCAAAACACTTGAGCGTTCCGTCTCTGACCAACTCTATCTCTCTCAGAACCATCTTCTTGACCCTAACCAGTCATGCTTCAAGATCGGGTCACTCAACCGAGACTGCTCTTCTCTGTGTCACGGAGGCTCTCCGCACTGCCAAAGCTGACTCTCTCCTCTGTTCTCATCCTCCTAGATCTATCCGCTGCCTTCAACACCGTGAACTATCAGATCCTCCTCTCCACCCTCTCAGGGCTGGGCGTCTCAGGCTCTGCACACTCTTGGATTGCATCCTACCTGGCAGGCCGCTCCTACCAGGTGACGTGGAGAGGATCTGTGTCTGCACCATGTACTCTCACTGCTGGTGTCCCCAGGGCTCGGTTATAGACCATCTCCTCTCCTCTCTATACACCACTGGTTCCCAGTCGAAGCCTCGCATCCACTATAACACCATGGCGCTTACCTACGGAACAGCAAGAGGAACTGCCCCTCCCTACCTTCAGGCTATGCTCAAACCCTACACCCCAACCCGAGCACTCCGTTCTGCCATCTCAGGTCTCTTGGCCCTCCCAACCCTACGGGAGGGAAGCTCAGGTTCAGCCCAGTCCAAGCTCTTCTCTGTCCTGGCACCCCAATGGTGGAACCAGCTGCCCCCTGAAGCTAGGGCAGCAGAGTCCTGCCCATCTTCCGTCAACATCTGGAACCCTACCTCTTCAACCAGTATCTTAAATAATCCTCCTCCTCACCTTGATATTGACTTTGGGGGGTGAATAGTTATGCACGCTCAAGTTTTCTTTTTTTGTCTTATTTATTGTTTGTTTACAAGAAAAAATATTTAGCATCTTCAAAGTGGTAGGCATGTTGTGTATATCAAATGATACAAACCCCCCAAAAAATCAAGGTTAATTCCAGGTTGTAAGGCACCAAAATAGGAAGAATGCCTAGGGGGTGAATACTTTCAAGCCACTGTATATACAGTATATATATTGTGATGCCACGAGAGGCTACTGCTTCCAGCGGGGTTGCCCAAGTAGTGCAAGGAGTCCAGGTTCAATCAAAACAAGGATTTTTATTAAAGGTCTTCGGCAACTAACGTAAATTATAACACAATTCTCTTCTTCTCCCAGCCCACCTTCCAGACCGTGTCTCCTCCTTCCAAAACAACTCCAGCTTATCAGCCCCTGATTGGTTTCAGCTGCGTGGGAAGATTGGCCACAGAGGTTGGAGTTCCCGACCATACCAGCAGATGGAGCCATAGCTGTCTGGGTTTGCAGCCACCTCAGGGGGATGTAACGTCCTCCAGGACACAGCCTCTCGTGACATCACACATCCCCCTCTCGGGACCGACGTCCTCGCGTGGGTAAAGGCAGTGAAGAAGGCATCACGCCGGAGAGGGCGTCCGCATTTCCGTGGTGCTTGCCAGCCCTGTGACAACCGAAAAGTTAACGGTTGCAAGCTCAAAACCATCTGGTTACTCTACTGTTTGATTCCTTGTTCTTGGCCATCCACTGCAGAGGGGCGTGATCAGATACCACCATGAAAACGTCGGCCCAGGAGATAGAACCGAGAGGGACTCCAGGGCCCAGACTACAGCCAGACATTCCTTCTCCACCGTTGAATAGTTCTTCTCTCTCTTGAAGTAACTTCCTGCTTAGGTAGAGAATGGGATGTTCTTCCCGTCATGTGCCTGGGTGAGGACAGCACCCAGACCCACCTCCGAAGCATCCGCTTGGACCATGAATTCCTTCTTGAAGTCTGGTGCCACCAGGATCGGACTGGAGCAGAGTGCTCGCTTCAGGTTGCGGAAAGCCGCTCCGTCGCAGGGTTCCACTTCACCATTCGTGAGTGGCGTTTGGTCGTCAGCTCCGTCAATGGTGCCGCTATGGTAGCAAAATCTGCAATAAAGCGTCTATAGTAGCCACGCGAGGCCCAAAAATGACCTTACTTGCTTCTTGTTGATGGGCTGCGGCCAGTCCTGTATGGCCCCCGCAGTTTGGCTTCCTGTGGTTTGACCAACCCCGCCCAATGGTGTACTCCCAGGTAGTTTGTCTCACTGAAGGCCACCTTGCACTTCTTCGGGTTTGCCGTGAGCCCTGCTTCCCTGAGCGAATCCAGCACTGCTTGTACCCGGGGTAGGTGGCTGGCCCAATCCTGACTTTGTATAACCACATCATCCAAATAAGCCGCTGCGCACTCTCTTGTGGGGCGCAAGGACTCGATCCATCAGGCGTTGAACGTGGCAGGTGGCCGTGGAGACCAAACGAAGTCGGGTATACTGGTAGAGCCCCTCCCGGGTGGCAAAGGCTGTCTTCTCCTTAGGACGCGGTCAAGGGCACCTGCCAGTAGCCTTTTGTGAGATCAAGAGTGGTTATGAAACGAGCATGCCCCAAGGAGTCTATTAAATCATCGACACGAGGCATTGGGTATGCATCAAATTCAGACACTTCATTCAACTTTCGATAGTCATTACAAAATCGTACTGAACCGTCTGGCTTGGGAACTAGTACTATGGGACTTGCCCAGGCACTGTGGGACTCTTCGATTACTCCCAACTCCCGCATCTTCCTTACCTCCTTCTGTATAACCACTTTACGAGCCTCTGGCACGCGGTACGGGCGCTGGTTTATCGTTCGGCCAGGCATGGTGCGGATCTCATGTTGGACCACCTCTGTGTGACCGGGAAGGGAGGAGAAGACATCCTGGTTCTGCTCCACGAGTTCCAGGGCCATCTGTCGTTGATGTGGGGACAGATTTGGACCCAGCTGAACCTCTTCTCGCGCCGGTTCCTGGGTCTCTGGGGGGTAGAGAGCTAAACAGCGCCTCTCTGGCGTGCCACTTCTTTAAAAGGTTAACATGATAAATCTGCTCAGTTTTCCTCTTATCTGGTTGCCTCACCTTGTAGTTTACTTCTCCCATGCGTTCAATGACCTCATATGGTCCTTGCCAGGTTGCCAGGAATTTGCACTCAACGGTTGGCACCAGGACCAGCACTCTGTCCCCCGGCTTAAACTCCCTGGGCTGAGCAGATCTGTTGTAGGAGGCTTGCTGTTGCCGCTGACTGGCCTCCATGTGTTCCCGCATCATGGGATAGATGGCCTTCATTCTCTCCCTCATAGCCCCTACATGGTCGATCAGTGTCCGCTGTTGGCATGGCTGCTCCTCCCAGGCCTCCTTGGCGATGCTCGAGCAGTCCTCTGGGTCTGTAGGAAAGCAAGAGCTCAAAGGGTGAAAAACCAGTAGAAGACTGAGGTACCTCTCTCACCGCAAACAATATGTATGGTAACAGCTGATCCCAGTTGCGCCCATCTTCCCCTACCGCTTTCCGCAGCATGGATTTTAGTGTTTTGTTAAAAGCGTTCGACTAGGCCATCTGTCTGGGGGTGGTAGACCGAGGTTCTCAGCTGTTTGATTTTCAGTAAAGCACAGAGTTCTTTCATCACCCTGGACATGAATGGAGTCCCTTGGTCCGTCAATATCTCTTTTGGGATTCCCAGACTAGTTGAGAGACGGAACAGCTCCCTTGGCTATTTGTCTGGATGTAGCCTTCCTCAGCGGAATGGCCTCCGGGTACCGGGACGCATAGTCCAGAATGACCAGAATGTATTGATGTCCCCTGGCACTTTTCGGTAAGGGCCCGACTATGTCTAATCCAATCCTCTCAAAAGGAGTTTCGATAATGGGCAAGGGAATGAGCGGGTTTCTATATGTGGGCTTTGGCGCAACCTGCTGACACTCAGGGCAACTACGGCAGTAGTTCTCTATCTCTTTGTGTACTCCTGGCCAAAAGAAACGTTGCATGATTCTTTTCCTTAGTCTTCTCTACCCCCAAGTGGGCTTAGCGGGTGTGTGTGGGCTAGGTTGAGTACTGTGGCCCGATAGGGCTGTGGCACGAGGAGCTGTTCATGCACTTCCTCATTTTTCTTGACTATCTGATATACTAACCCCGGTTTACTGCGAAATGGGGGTAAGTAGGGTTGTCTTATCACCTAACACTACACCTTCTAATACCTGCACATTTCTTAAGGCATTTGCAAGAGTAGGATCTTGTAATTGAGCCGTACCATACTGGCCTGTGAGAGGGGGAAGCTCTTGGGTGCCTGGGACGTCTTCTTCACTGGAGAACGGAGCACTTTCCTGGGCTGCGTTCTCTTCTCCCGTATCCGGACCAGTCTCGGTGTCGGTCTGGGCACCTGCCATCCCTATCAGAGCCCGGGCGGGAGTGAGTAACTCGGAGGATTGCACCGAGCCTTCCCAGGATGAGTCTTGCCTCTCCGTTTCCGAGGTACTCGGGTTATCCTCTCTGAGACTCTCTCCAGAGTGGGTAAAAGGCTGGGCAGTCTCGGCCCAATTAGGACAGGGACGGGGAGGGAATCAACCACTCCCGCCGTCGTGTGTATGGTTCCCCGTGTGCTGGTCATTGTAAGTTCAGTAATGGGGTATTCTCTGGTGTCCCCTGGACACAGGAAACTGGGAGGACTTTCCCGGGGTCAGACACGTTGCGCCCACCAAATCCTTACGCACCAGAGTGGCCGGCTACCAGAATCCAGTAAGGCCTCCACATCATGGTGATTCACAGTTACCGGGCAGGTGGGGGGTCGATCTGGGCCGCCATCTACGACTCCCAAGAGCGAGGCAAACGGTGTGTGGGTGCTGAGCTGGAGGACTCCGCAGTGGGCATAGGTTCATCGGCTGGTTTCCCACACTGCCATGAGATATGTCCCATCTCCCCACACCGGTAACACTGTCGAAGTTTCCCCCCTCCTGGTGTACTCTTCTTGGACCCGCCTGGTTTCTGGCTCCCCTGGAGCCGGGATAAGTCCTGACGTGGCTGGGTTCGAGACCTTGGGGTCCTTTGGACGGGTTCTTCCCCCTTTGTGGTGGGGCCGCACTCCTGGGGTCTTTTCGGAAGCATTCAGCATCTCCGCTGTGGCCTGGTACTTTTCCACAGCTTCCACGGTCAGATCAGCCGTGGTCAAGGCCTGTTGACTGATGAACCGTTTTGCCTCATAAGGCAGGGCGCGTAGGTAACGATCCACCACAACGGCCTCCACCACCGCCGCTGCTGTATTCCTCTGCGGATCCAGCCATTTCCTTGCGATTCGGACAAGTTCATGCATCTGCGCCCGAGGAGGTTGGTCTGGTTGGAAGGTCCAACTGTGCAAAGCGCTGGGCCATACCAAATTTTGTGAGTCCATATCTGCTGAGGATCTCAGACTTCAGGGCATCATAGTCAGTAACCTGGTCAGGGCCCAGGTCCCGGACAGCATTCAGCGCTTCCCGGTTAGGAAGGGGGCTAACAGACCAACCCACTGTTGCTTGGGCCAGGCTTCCCTAGTGGCCGTGGCCTCAAATGCATGCAGGTATGCCTCAATGTCATCGGTAGCTCCCATCTTAGATATAAAGTCACTTGCCTTTATTGGGCGTGGGTATTTTTGGACCACCTCTGTCTCTGCAACTGCAATTCCTCTGCCTTCAGAAGGTTGGCTTTCTTTTGCTCCTCCAAGAGAGCCACGTTTGCTTGCATCTGGGCTTGCTGGCCAGCAACAAGGGCTTTCAATATGTCCTCCATTTCAGTCGGGCGGGAGCCTACGGCCAACTTGGAAAACTGGGTGATCAAACCTTCGGTATCCTCCTCTGACATGCACTATTAACGCTTGAGCGTGCCCGTATTCTCCACCATCTGTGATGCCACGAGAGGCTAACGCTCCAGCGGATTGCCCAAGTAGTGCAAGGAGTCCAGGTTCACCAAAACAAGGATTTTTATTAAAGGTCTTCGGCAACTAACGAAATTATAACACAATTCTCTTCTTCTCAGCCCACCTAGACCGTGTCTCCCCCTTCAAAACAACTCCAGCTTATCAGCCCCTGATTGGTTTCAGCTGCGTGGGAAGATTGGCCACAGAGGGTTGGAGTTCCGACCATACCAGCAGATGGAGCCATAGCTGTCTGGGTTTGCAGCCACCTCAGGATGTAACGTCCCTCCAGGACACAGCCTCTCGTGACATCATATATATATATATATATATATATATATATATATATACTTTTTTTTAACTGCGCTGTTTCACAAAGGTTCTGTACCTTTCTGTTCTATAGTTTCTACAGATTGTAAGTTAAATATATTTATTTTTTTGCTAAAATTATAATAATATTATTGATCGATTGACTATGACTTTCAAATCACCCAGCAGTGCTATTTGCAGAGTTAGCTCCAGGTAAATGTTGCAATTCTTCAGCCATTCCTGAGCCTGCAACCAAAAACAAGCTACATATGGACAGTACCAAAACAAATGATTTAATGATTATGTCTCTTCGCAGCAAGATCTGCAGAGCTGGAATGGTTGTATCCCCCAATATATATATATATATATATATATATATATATATATATATATATATATATATATATATATATATATATATATAACATTCTATTGGTTGCAAGAATTAATAATTGTGTATAATACATTAAACAATTCTAAGTTTTGGTGGTGTTGCTGCAGGGGGAATGGCTTCACGTGGCTGGGAGTCTCCCAGAGCATGCTGGTCAGACGGGGACAAGATGTCAGACCTCTGATGGACCCACACAAGCAGAGAGAGAGGTGAGAAACACACAGCTCTACACACGCACACACATTTTGACATTTTTTTAGCGACTTACAGTAGTGAATGTCATATTTTCATACTGGTCACCCGTGGGAATCGAACCCACAAACCTGGCGTTGCAGGCTCCATACTCTACCAACTGAGCCACAAAATGCACTCCACATGCACGCACACACACACACACACCCTGCTCTAACCCCGCCCGTCTCTGTCCTCCTATAGGATGAGAAGCAGCATATAGAAGACATGGGTGGATGCATCGTCTTCATGGGCTGTTGCCGTATCAACAGGACCCATGCTGTCTCCAGGGCCATATGTGAATAAAAGTGTTCTATTTGGATTGAATTCCTATCAATCAATCAAACCATCACATTTTCCAAGCATTATAACAAGCTCAGACAAGAAACAGTAGATATGTAAGACCGTGCACATATATACTCAATACCAAACATAAATATAAACACAACATACAACAATTTCAACGGTTTTACTGAGTTACAGTTCATATAAGGAAATCAGTCAATTGAAATACATTCATTAGGCACTCATCTATGGATGTAACATGACTGGGAAGGGGTGCAGTCATGGGTGGGCCAAGAAGGAGGGCATATGTAGCAGATTCAATTCCACATTTTCCTCATTGATAAGCATTGAAGAGAATTGGAATTGGAATTTCAGTGTACTAATATTTGCCATATTCTAATACAATCTGATGTGCCAATGTATTGCCACGGTCCGTGCCATGGTGAAACTTGCACTCCTGTAGATCTGAAACAATTTGATGGTAAAACTTGCCAGCCAATCAGAAAGCAAGGTAGAAGCAATTCAGACATTCTTGAAAGAAACATTTTTAAAAATAGCTTAGACAAATGTATTTAGCAAGCATTAGGCATTAGAATGAAATGCTTTATAGTTAAGTGATGACATCACGTGCCCTGCATACCTTCAACACGGTTCCATCATCATTTGTCGCAATAAAAAAAAGTTAAATAAAAATCCTACGCTGTTAAACGGATACAAATATTGTAGATCATTTCCATTACAAAGATTTATTTGGCGACGTTGCTTTTATCAAATAAACCTGGGCCAATGGAAACCTGCCTATTGGTAATTGCATAGCCTGTATGTCTAGACTGATTAGACTATTATTGTAACCAGGAGTAAAGGAGAAAGCCTTATCACAAAGAGAAATTCAGAAATGAATTTAAAAGCAAAAACGTTTTTATTGACTAGGTATCTAACCATCCTTTCACTGTTTATCTTGTACACACACACACACACACACACACACACACACACACACACACACACACACTACACACACACACACACACACACACAAACGCACACACACACACACGTACACACGGCCACACACAGACAGTTGTGTCATTCTCTGGACTTCATTGTTACCACTTCCTGTTTAAAACCACAGCTTTATATACTTTAATGTCATCATCTCTTAACTGAAACCAGTTGATGTAATTTAAACCTTTAAACCTCTGATAGTGTTTTATCACTGTACCACCATCCTTCTTGCCAGTATTGCTGTAGTTTGTTTGTTGGTGTTGAACCCTGTATTAAAACAACGTTTCCTAAATTAACTTTCATGTTTGGTTGGTTCTTTAGTCTGGAAAAGTTCATGTGAACAGTATCAGATCCTTGAAAGGAAATGTGAGTTAATGAATAACCTTGAGGTAGTTTGTAGTGTCCTACTCTACTAGAGTTTGGTAGTGTCCTACTCTACTAGAGTTTGGTAGTGTCCTACTCTATTAGAGTTTGGTAGTGTCCTACTCTACTACAGTTTGGTAGTGTCCCACTCTACTACAGTTTGGTAGTGTCCTACTCACTACAGTTTAGTAGTGTCCTACTCTACTAGAGTTTGGTAGTGTCCTACTCTACTACAGTTTGGTAGTGTCCTACTCTACTACAGTTTGGTAGTGTCCTACTCTACTACAGTTTGTAGTGTCCTACTCTACTACAGTTTGGTAGTGTCCTACTCTACTACAGTTTGGTAGTGTCTACTCTACTACAGTTTGGTAGTGTCCTACTCTACTACTTTATTTACTAACTTGTTGTTCGTCAGGGATCATGTGAAATATGTTTTATGTAGTTGATTTAATGCACCAGATTGAAGACATCAGTGAGAAGGTAGAAGTCTGTGAGGTAGACCTTTAAGAAGTGAAACTACTCTCCTCAGATTCCTCAGGCTGTTTTCCCTCTATTTCCACGTGTACTTGTCCCTCTGCCACACAGCCCTGCTGGCTGTTAGACACACAAGGACACCACTGCTTTCCTTGAAATCAAACCATTTCCCTGCCATCCCATTTAAGCCAACCAGATGTAAGAGGTGAAAGGGAAAGTCCAGAACTGAAACCATTCCTTCAATAAGGAGGGAACTAAGCCTGTATTCACTTTGAGTTTCACTTTCATTTGGTCCTTATTCAAAAAGACACACAACCTCTTTTCCTGGACATGAGACCCTTACCATGTTTTGGGTGCCGTATTTCTCAGTGAAAAAATGTGCATGAAAACGATTCATCTGTCATTGAATGAAAACATACACTTCATTGAAGAATCCCTACTATTGACCAATCAACGACAAACAGGCTACCAAACTTCGCTTGCTTCCAGGGAAAATATTGTGTGCACGAACAGCCGAAAAAACCTTGATGAAGACCAAACTTCACAAAAACGTCACAAAATGTTTTCACAATATATGAACGAACTGTTTCGCATGGGAATTATACGGGACGCCTTTAGTGGTGCTAAAAATGTCTTAGGGTTGCCTAATGCCATGTTATCTTTGAAATCATTTAGAAGTAGCTGACGAAGCATGGTTCACTTCTGTATCATTAGCAAATGGCACCTAACAAATGCTATTTAGTGCACTCCTTTCGATCATTGCCCATAGTGCTCTGGTCAAAGTAGTGCACCATATAGGAATAGTGCCATTTGGGATGCAAAAGGAAAGACAGATTGCATCATCTCCTGCCTTAAAAATGTCTCAAATTTCACTGTCAGAGAGAGAGTGTTTCTGAGAAACAGGAATTCCTGTGTGAAAGGAGAAGCAGGAAAAAGAGAAAGAAGCTGAGAGACAAGGGAACCCCCCCTCTCTCTCCCCCCTCTCCTTGGATGACTGTCATATAAAATTCAGTATAAATTCAAGCCAAGCTCTATTCCATTCACAACTTCCATCACTTCTCTCCTCCATTCACAACTTCCATCACTTCTCTCCTCCATTTAAAACTTCTATCACTTGACTGAGCTGTCCGTCCAGACTCTTGAAGAAACTGAAGGAAGCAGTGTCCATGACCAACACAATGACATCAACGGTCCTCATCAGCTTCCTGGCCTGTCTGATCCTGGTCAATGTTGAAGGTAACATCTCTGAAATGTCTTGAATTATTATCTTTATTAGAAATCTGCAGCATATGAGCGACTTGCAATGCCAGGGAGGAGTGTGGTCAAATATTAGGTTTGATTTCTGAATGAAGAGTTCAGTACTTAGCTGCAATAATGCCATAACCAAACATGCCATAACCTTTTCTTGTCATCCCCAGGCCAGGTGGGTCATTCTAAATCTCGGTGCCAGTGTCTGAATGGAATGGTGAACCGTGTTAAACCTCTTCTCATTGAGAAGCTTGAAGTGTACGCCCCAAGCCACTCCTGCCAGCACATGGAGATCATGTAAGAAATCTGTTTGTCTGTCTGTCTGTCTGCATATTGTGCCTAGCTTACTAGATGGACATAATGGTAAATGTTGCTATTTCTTTTTAACCAATTGAGATTATTTACACCTGCTAGTAAGATAATATTATTTCTCTACATGCTCAGTTGGAAAGTTGTGATGGCTAACTTAATACTCTCCCCTCTACTTGTGTGTTCAGTGTCACTCGAAAACGAGAAGGGAAAAAGTGTCTGAATCCAGAGGCTCCAATTGTCAAGAATAACATTGAGAAATGGATGAAAACCAAAGGTGAGGACTACATATGCAAACTTCATTACAAATTAAATAAGTAACTCAGTACATCAATATTATATCAGTATAGCAATACATCAGTATTATATAGATCAGTATATCATGGGACCGGTTGTACATCAGTATTATATCAGTATAGCAATACATCAGTATTATATCAGTATATCAGTACATCAGTATTATATTAGTACATCAGTACATCAGTATATCAGTACATCAGTACATCAGAATATAAGTACATCAGTATTATATCAGTATTATATCAGTATATCAGTACATCAGTACATCGGTACATCGGTACATCGGTACATCAGTATTATATATGTACATCAGTATTATATCAGTACATCCATATATCAGTACCTAAGTACATCAGTATATCAGTACATCAGTATATCAGTACATCAGTACATCAGTACATCAGTACATCAGTACATCAGTACATCAGTATATCAGTACATCAGTACATCAGTATATCTTGAATCTGTATTTATTAGTAATTGTATTAATAATACATGTATTGATGATATAAGTATAATGATTGTTTTTTCCTTTCAGGAGTGTGCAGTAAATCTGTGAACTAATGACACCAGTTCCATTGAGAACTCGATGGAACAGAGAGCACCATGAGAGGGTGCTATTCCTGAGGAATGACCACAGTTGAGTCAATGCACTGAAGACTGCCTGAATATATGTTTACACTGTTTAATGGTAATTAGAGAGTCATTTTTTTAAATTTACAAAATTAGTATATGTTACACAATATGACTTACTAGTTGAGAGACATTTCTAGAATTTCCAATGGAAACTTAGATAGCCTGGCATTTTGTTTTTTTAGGTCAGTTTAATATTTTCTTGAATTATGAGTTGTTCATTGTTCATTTATGCAATTGAAAATATAAAAAGCATGTAAATATGTAAATATATGTTTTCAGTTTGAAATGTCAAGAATTAAAATGTTTTACATTTTGTAAAGTTATGAAAATGATCAACATCTGTGTAAATACTGTATATTCTGTATGTATTGTTTAAGTTTTCTATCAAATTAATAAAGAAGCGTTTGACTTTACTTTTTGTTCTAGTTTTCCTCTGTTCACCTAGACTTTTGATAGCAGCAAAAATCGCTTCATAAAGATGATAAGTCAAATGACAAATTTGTAGAGTGGGATTTCTTCTAGAACACAGACTAAATGAACACATTATCTAGAGTGGGATGTCTTCTAGAACATAGCCTAAAGGAACACATTATGAAGAGTGGGATGTCTTCTAGAACATAGCCTAAAGGAACACATTATGTATAGTGGGCTGTCTTCTAGAACATAGCCTAAAGGAACACATTATGTTGAGTGGGATGTCTTCTAGAACATAGCCTAAAGAAACACATTATGTGGAGTGGGATGTCTTCTAGAACATAGCCTAAAGGAACACATTATGTAGAGTGGGATGTCTTCTAGAACATAGCCTAAAGGAACACATTATCTAGAGTGGGATGTCTTCTAGAACATAGCCTAAAGGAACACATTATGTAGAGTGGGATGTCTTCTAGAACATAGCCTAAAGGAACACATTATGTAGAGTGGGATGTATTCTAGAACATAGCCTAAAGAAACACATTATGTGGAGTGGGATGTCTTCTAGAACATAGCCTAAAGGAACACATTATGTAGAGTGGGATGTCTTCTAGAACATAGCCTAAAGGAACACATTATGTAGAGTGGGATGTCTTCTAGAACATAGCCTAAAGGAACACATTATGTAGAGTGGGATGTCTTCTAGAACACAGCCTAAAGGAACACATTATGTAGAGTGGGATGTCTTCTAGAACATAGCCTAAAGGAACACATTATCTAGAGTGGGATGTCTTCTAGAACATAGCCTAAAGGAACACATTATCTAGAGTGGGATGTCTTCTAGAACATAGGCTAAAGGAACACATTATGTAGAGTGGGATGTCTTCTAGAACATAGGCTAAAGGAACACATTATGTAGAGTGGGATGTCTTCTAGAACATAGCATAAAGAAACACATTATGTGGAGTGGGATGTCTTCTAGAACATAGCCTAAAGGAACACATTATGTAGAGTGGGATGTCTTCTAGAACATAGCCTAAAGGAACACATTATGTTGAGTGGGATGTCTTCTAGAACATAGGCTAAAGGAACACATTATGTAGAGTGGGATGTCTTCTAGAACATAGCATAAAGGAACACATTATGTAGAGTGGGATGTCTTCTAGAACATAGCCTAAAGGAACACATTATGTAGAGTGGGATGTCTTCCAGAACATAGCCTAAAGGAACACATTATGTAGAGTGGGATGTATTCTAGAACATAGCCTAAAGAAACACATTATGTTGAGTGGGATGTCTTCTAGAACATAGGCTAAAGGAACACATTATGTGGAGTGGGATGTCTTCTTGAGAATAACTCAAAGGAACCCATTAAACACATCTGGAAATCATGATCAGTCTTAGCAGCAACTACACATGTATAGAGCATTCATAACATCTTCATTAACTCTACATAGATGCTTCATAAATATTTATAAGCAAAGTCATACTACATAAAGGGTGACATAGGACACTACATATTTTCCTACTAGCTCTGAATTTGCTGATAACTACTTTATTGAGAAAATGTGTACTTACTACGACTGTAATATGGGGTTGTCTCACCGAGCTATCTCAAGATTAATGTATTAACTGTAAGTCACTCTGGATAACAGCATAAATGTTAAATGACTAAAATGTTAAAATGTCAAACAGAAAGAATAATGTTGAAAGGGTTTGTTCTACTTTACTCATTCTAGTTTTACCCAGATTATGTATTTATTTACCCTTATTTTACCAGGTAAGTTGACTAAGAACATACAGTTGAAGTTGGAAGTTTACATACACCTTAGCCAAATACATTTAAACTCAGTTTTTCACAATTCCTGACATTTAATCCTAGTAAAAATTCCCTGTTTTAGGTCAGTTAGGATCACCACTCTATTTTAAGAATGTGCAATGTCAGAATAATTGTCACGATCGTTGGAGGAAGTGGACCAAGGCGCAGCGTGATATGCAAACATACTTTTAATTGATTCACCACACGAAACAACACAACAAAACGATACGTGAAGTCCTGGCAATAGACACTAACCAAACACGGAACAAGATCCTGTCACAAACACTGGAAAACAGGCTACCTAAGTATGGTTCCCAATCAGAGACAATAAGCAACAGCTGATTCACGTTGCCTCTGATTGAGAACTACACCGCCAACATAGAAACAAATGAACTAGATAAACAACCTAGCACACAAAACACATAGAAACAACCCACCCTAGCTCAACATAACAGAGTCCCAGAGCCAGGGCGTGACAGTACCCCCAAAGGCCGCGGACTGCGACACGCCCAAACATAAACCGAACAGGAGGGCCGGGTGGGCATTCCTCACTCGGAGGCGGTTCCGGCTCCGGGCTTGACCCCCACCCTCCAACACACCCCCCATAGCGCCCTGGTCCGGTCTGGCCCTGCTGGCTGGATCTGGACTGGACATCGGTGGAGCGGATCGCTCAGGCTCCGATGTGGAGCAGCTAACGGTACCTGAGCAGGCACCGGTGAACCAGGCACGGGCTGTGCCGACTGACGGCCGCGCACCACAGGCTGGTGCGGGAGCAGTGGAACGGACCGGACCGGGCTGACGATGCGCACCACAGGCTTGGTGCGGGGAGCAGGAATGGGCCGGACCGGGCTGGCGACGCGCAGCATAGGCTTGGTGCGGGGAGCAGGAACAGGCCGGGCCGGGCTGGCGACGCGCACCATTGGCCTCGTGCGGGAGAGGAACAGCCTGGCCGGGCTGGAGACGCGCACCATAGGCTTGGTCTGCGGGGAGCAGGGACAGGCCGGGCCGAGGCTGGCGACGCGCACCAGGCTTGGTGCGGGAGCAGGAACAGGCCGGGCCGGGCTGGCGACGCGCACCATTGGCTTGGTGCGGGAAGCAGGAACAGGCCGGACCGGGCTGGCGACGCCGCATCACAGGCTCGGTGCAAGGGACAGGAACAAGCCGGACCGTGCTGGGGACACACACCACTGGCCTCTCACGCGGGGATCAGGAACGGGCCGGACCGGACTGGCAACACACCCCAGTACCTCTCGCCGTGCCTCTACATTCTCCTTCCCCCTGGTGACCAGTGACTCCCGTAACCTGGCGGCCTCCTTTGCCAACCCGCTGAAGCACTCTATCCCGGCCTCCTGCTGCCCCATCGTCCACGGCGTGAGCCCCCCCCCTAAAAATTTTCTGCCCGTCTCTCTTCCCCGTGGGCCAGGCCTCCATGGCTCTCGCCAGACTCTCGCTCCTCTGCCCCCAAGTCCAGCCTCTCTCCTCCTCACGCTGCTTGACCCAGTCGAAGTGGACATCCATCAGAGTCACCTCTTACGTTGGCTCCTGGACACGCTACTTGGTCCAGTTATGGTGGGATCTTCTGTCACGATCGTTGGAGGAAGTGGACCAAGGCGCAGTGTGATATGCGAACATACTTTTTAATTGATTCACCACGAAACAACACAACAAAACGATACGTGAAGTCCTTGGCAATAGACACTAACCAAACACGGAACAAGATCCCACAAACACTGTGGAAAACAGGCTACCTAGTATGGTTCCCAATCAGAGACAACAAGCAACAGCTGATTCACGTTGCCCTCTGATTGAGAACCACACCGCTAACTATAGAAACAAACGAACTAGATAAACAACCTAGCACACCAAAACACATAGAAACAACTCACCTGGCTCAACATAACAGAGTCCCCAGAACCAGGGCGTGACAATAATAGTAGAGAGAATTATTTATTTCAGCTTTTATATATTTCATCGCATTCCCAGTGGGTCAGAAGTTTACATACACTCAATTAGTATTCGGTAGCGTTGCCTTTAAATTGTTTCACATGGGTCAAACGTTTCGGGTAGCCTTCCACAAGCTTCCCACAATAAGTTGGGTGCATTTTGGCCCATTCCTCCTGACAGAGCTGGTGTAACTGAGTCAGGTTTGTAGGCCTCCTTGCTCGCACACGCTTTTTCAGTTCTGCCCACAAATGTTCTATAGGATTGAGGTCAGGGCTTTGTGATGGCCACTCCAATACCTTGACTTTGTTGTCCTTAAGCCATTTTGCCACAACTTTGGAAGTATGCTTGGGATCATTGTCCATTTGGAAGACCCATTTGCGACCAAGCTTTAACTTCCTGACTGATGTCTTGAGATGTTGCTTCAATATATCCACATAATTGTCCTTCCTCATGATGCCATCTATTTTGTGAAGTGCACCAGTCCCTCCTGCAGCAAAGCACCTCCACAGCATGATGCTGCCACCCCCGTGCTTCACGGTTGGGATGGTGTTCTTCGGCTTGCAAGCGATCCCCTTTTTCCTCCAAACATAACGATGGTCATTATGGCCAAACAGTTCTATTTTTGTTTCATCAGACCAGAGGACATTTCTCAAGAAAGTACGATCTTTGTCCCCATGTGCAGTTTCAAACCGTAGTCTGTCTTTTTTATGGCGGTTTTAGAGCAGTGGCTTCTTCCTTGCTGAGCAGCCTTTCAGGTTATGTCGATATAGGATTCGTTTTACTGTGGATATATATACTTTTGTACCTGTTTCCTTCATCATCTCACAAGGTCCTTTGCTGTTGTTCTGGGATTGATTTGCACTTTTCGCACCAAAGTACGTTAATCTCTAGGAGACAGAACGCGTCTCCTTCCTGAGCGGTATGAAGGCTGCGTGGTCCCATGTTTTTTTTCAAATGTTCTTCCTGAGGACTTGGCTGATTTCTTTTGATTTTCCCATGATGTCAAGCAAAGAGGCTCTGAGTTTGAAGGTAGGCCTTGAAATACATCCACAGGTACACCTCCAATTGACTCAAATGATGTCAATTAGCCTATCAGAAGCTTCTAAAGCCATGACATAATTTTCTGGAATGTATCAAGCTGTTTAAAGGCACAGTCAACTTAGTGTATGTAAACCTCTGACCCACTGGAATTGTGATACAGTGAATTTAAAGTGAAATAATCTGTCTGTAAACAATTGTTGGAAAAATGACTTGTGTCATGCACACAGTAGATGTCCTAACCGATTTGCCAAAACTATAGTTTGTTAACTAGAAATGTGTGGAGTGGTTGAAAAACGAGTTTTAATGACTCCAACCTAAGTGTATGTAAACTTCCGACTTCAACTGTATATATTTTACGGCAACTACCTGGGGAAGAGATACAGGGGATGAATGAGCCGATTGGAAGCTGGGGATGATTAGGTGGCCATGATCGTAAGGCAATTTAGCCAGGACACCGGGGTTAGCACAACTATTCACTCCACTGAATAGCAGGCTAGTGATTGCTTTGCAATGCTTGCAGTTAGCCACTGATTCTTTCCAAACCACTCATTGTTGAATTTGCGTTTTCCAACTTGTCGTATAATGTTTATGTCCAATGGGCGATGAGCACCGATACGTTTTATTTATAATTCCTCTGTAGCTCAATTGGTAGAGCATGGCGCTTGTAACGCCAGGGTAGTGGGTTTGATCCCCGGGACCACCCATACGTAAAAATTTATGCACGCATGACTGTAAGTCGCTTTGGATAAAAGTGTCTGATAAATGGCATATTATTATTATTATTATTATTATTATAATTGACAAGGATTGAAAAGGATTTTCCAGCAGATTGTCGACTTGATTCATGATGATGACTGCTAGCTTGCTAACTAAGATTGTGAAAGTATAATGTTGACATGATCAGTCCAATCAAAGCTAAGGTAGATATAACGTGATTTGACGTCATTTTATCTGTGGCCAATGACCTTGAGCCTTCTTGGATGGGCACTTCTAATGTAACTCTATGGCAGCACCGAAGGGGCTTGAATTTTCGAGCTCTACCCTTAGATTTTGCTGTGACGTAGTGTCCCCATGACTGACAGAACACTGAGCCAATCACGGTGCACCTAGAGAACATTACCAACCCCTACGCTCCGTATTTTCCGCTGGCTGCCCCACCACCATAGAAAGCACTGAGCTAGGCTGAAACACCTGCATTTTGGAGCTGCCTTACTCGAGAAAGCAAAAAAGAGACTATGTTTGTATGGGGCTTTATTAATTCAATGATATATTTTTTACATTGTTTTCAAACTGATATGTGACATGTATTAATGCCAAAATAACACGCAAAACAGGCTTAATAGGTGGGGCTCTGCCCTACCTGCCCTGAATGACGGATTGCCACTGGGCGGATACTACACACAATCTGTTGTATAACAGGGGTTTCCCAGGGGTTTCCCAGGGGTTTCCCAGGGGCTGGGACCCATGTGGTCCAAAACGTTATACTTTTGACTCATCTGTCCATAAAACATTCTCCCAAGAGTCTTGATGATCATCCAGGAGCTTTTTGGCAAACTTGAGTCAACTTTGTTGGACGAGATGGGTCCCATTATGCCTGGCAAAAACCAAACACTGCATTTCACAGTAAGAACCTCATACCAATGGTCAAGCATTGTGGTCGCAATGTGATGGTTTGAGGATGCCATGCTGCCTCAGGACCCGGACGACTTGCCTTAATAGATTGAACCATGAATTCTGCTCTGTATCAGTGTCACGACTTCCTCCGAAGCTGCCTCCTCTCCTTGTTCGGGCATGCTTCGGCGTTCGTCGTCACCAGCCTTCTAGCCACTGCCGCTCCTCATCTCATCATTCCATTTGTTTTGTCTTGTCTATTACACACACCTGGTTCATATCCCCTCGTTAGTTCCTGTATAAGTGTTCCCTCTGCCCCCCTGTCTTTGTGTGTGATTAGTTATTGTGGATGTGACTCTAGCTCGGTGGAGCTACTTTGTATTGTGTATCTACAGGATATTCACCCCTGTGCCTTGTTTTCTCCAGTGCGCCATATTTACCCCACTGGAGTGTTTTACGCATTGCTGCGTACCGCTGTGTTCCTGAATAAACCATCTGTTCTGTGATTTACCCTCCTGCGCCTGATCCATCCAAAATCACCCACTACAATCAGAGAATTCTACAGGAGATTGTCAGGCCGTCCGTCTGTGAGCTGAAGCTGAGGCCTTGTCAAAGTCCAGAACTAATCCCAATTGAGATGTTGTGGCAGGACCTGAAATTAGCAGGTCATGCTTGAAAACCCACAAACGTCTCTGAGTTAAAGCAGTTCTGCTGGAAGAGTGGGCCAAAATTCCTCCACAGCGACGTGAGAGACTGATCAACAACTACAGGAAGCATTTGGTTGCAGTCATTGCAGCTAAAGGTGGAACAACCAGTTATTGAGTGTAAGGGGGCAATTACTTTTTTTCACACTGGGGAATTGGGTGTTGCATAACTTTGTTAATAAAATAAGTATTAAATAAGTGCTCAGGTTCCCTTTATCTAATATTAGGTTTTGGTTGAAGATCTGATAACATTCAGTATCAAAAGTAGAGAAAATCAGAAATGGAACAAATACTTTCTCATGGTGCTGTAGTATTTGTACTGTACTGTACGCCACTACACTAAATACACAGCTTCTTCATTTCCTTGGCATATTAACTTATGATGTGTTACTTTTAAATAGTTCATACTTTATTATTCTGTAACTACCATTTTAACATGATATGTACAGTGAGGGAAAAAAGTATTTGATCCCCTGCTGATTTTGTACGTTTGCCCAATGACAAAGAAATGATCAGTCTATAATTTTAAGGGTAGGTTTATTTGAACAGTGAGAGACAGAATAACAACAACAAAAAATCCAGAAAAACGCATGTAAAAAATGTTATAAATTGATTTGCATTTTAATGAGGGAAATAAGTATTTGACCCCCTCTCAATCAGAAAGATTTCTGGCTCCCAGGTGTCTTTTATACAGGTAACGAGCTGAGATTAGGAGCACACTCTTAAAGGGAGTGCTCCTAATCTCAGCTTGTTACCTGTATAAAAGATACCTGTCCACAGAAGCAATCAATCAATCAGATTCCAAACTCTCCACCATGGCCAAGACCAAAGAGCTCTCCAAGGATGTCAGGGACAAGATTGTAGATCTACACAAGGCTGGAATGGGCTACAAGACCATCGCCAAGCAGCTTGGTGAGAAGGTGACAACAGTTGGTGCGATTATTCGTCAATTGGAAGAAACACAAAATAATTGTCAATCTCCCTCAGCCTGGGGCTCCATGCAATGATCATGAGAACGGTGAGGAATCAGCCCAGAACTACACAGGAGGATCTTGTCAATGATCTCAAGGCAGCTGGGACCATAGTCACCAAGAAAACAATTGGTAACACACTACGCCGTGAAGGACTGAAATCCTGCAGCGCCCGCAAGGTCCCCCTGCTCAAGAAAGCACATATACATGCCGGTCTGAAGTTTGCCAATGAACATCTGAATGATTCAGAGGAGAACTGGGTGAAAGTGTTGTGGTCAGATGAGACCAAAATCGAGCTCTTTGGCATCAACTCAACTCGCCGTATTTGGAGGAGGAGGAATGCTGCCTATGACCCCAAGAACACCATCCCCACCGTCAAACATGGAGGTGGAAACATTATGCTTTGGGAGTGTTTTTCTGCTAAGGGGACAGGACAACTTCACCGCATCATAGGGACGATGGACGGGGCCATGTACCGTAAAATCTTGGGTGAGAACCTCCTTCCCTCAGCCAGGGCATTGAAAATGGGTCGTGAATGGGTATTCCAGCATGACAATGACCCAAAACACACGGCCAAGGCAACAAAAGAGTGGCTCAAGAAGAAGCACATTAAGGTCCTGGAGTGGCCTAGCCAGTCTCCAGACCTTAATCCCATAGAAAATCTGTGGAGGGAGCTGAAGGTTCGAGTTGCCAAACGTCAGCCTCGAAACCTTATTGACTTGGAGAAGATCTGCAAAGAGGAGTGGGACAAAATCCCTCCTGAGATGTGTGCAAACCTGGTGGCCAACTACAAGAAACGTCTGACCTCTGTGATTGCCAACAAGTGTTTTGCCACCAGGGGTCAAATACTTATTTCCCTCATTAAAATGCAAATCAATTTATAACATTTTTGACATGCGTTTTTCTGGATTTCTTTGTTGTTATTCTGTCTCACTGTTCAAATAAACCTACCATTAAAATTATAGACTGATCATGTCTTTGTCAGTGGGCAAACGTACAAAATCAGCAGGGACTTTTTTCCCTCACTGTAAGCCTAAGTAAATACCTTGCCATTACTGTCCTTAAAGTAAAATGCTTCCACAGGGTGAAGTTGAGAAAACCACCAAAAACAGTCTGCCTGAATCCAGACTCTGATACAGACTGAGTGGGTCTTGACCCAAACATGATGACCCCAAACTATGTAATGATGGTGGAAACTGACCAACTCGCTCTGGATAACAGCATCTGCTAAATTACCAACAATTAAATGTAAATATGTTGTCTTTCTCTGTTGTCTCATCTCAAGGAGTTGAGGTACTTTAGACTCCTTGAGGTACTTTAGTTCTCCTTGAGGTTCAATGCTACGGTAGAAATGACCAAAGCCTGTATTACCCTTAAATACATCTCTGGTATGACCTGATTAATTCAAATCTTTAAACTGATGCTAAGGCTTCCTCCCTGAGCAGGTTTCAACAGGGGAACGGTTCTCCCATTCAAATGCTCTGATGAGGTACTTTAGTTCTCCTCCTGACAATGTAATTAGAAAGGAGACGATTTATTTCAAAGCTACAGTGGTAATGACCAAAGCCTGTATCAACATTAAAAACATCTTTGGTATGACCTGATGAATTAAAATCTTTAAACAGATGCTAAGGCTTCCTCCCTGAGCAGGTTTCAACAGGGGAACGGATCTCCCATTCAAATGCTCTGATGTGGAACAACCACAATACAAAAGGCAGACAAACAATATTAAACTTTTGTGTGCAGCAGCCTTGCCTTTAAGGTTAAAAGATTTTATCGTCTGTTAACAGTTTAGGCTAAGTAAATTAAAGGTATAATTCAATTGTTATTTCACAGGGTTGTTCCGTTGTTGAATTGGACCTTCATTTATTTATTGATGGATTGTTTTCCATGTGTAGTGTAATGGAAGTGTGTTCTCATATGTAAAACCATTGAACCTGCATCTATCTAGGACCAGATCTGTCGTAATGCATTACAACTATTTTATCTCCGTGAGCTAACCTTGATCAATAAAGGTTCATAAATGAAACCTTTTGATATATACAGTATACGAAGCCCATTATTTTTATTTGAATAAGAAGATTGATGAAACTTTTGGACGTCAGTTCAGTGCTTGACAAAATCATACTGCTGCAAACTTCATGGGACAATTGTAGGAAACAGTATTATCTCAACACATCCTGTCTTAACACCTTATCATATCTACATATGAAGGCAGGAAATCTGTCTATGGGTTGACAGGAACTTCCCTCTCTCTGGGAGTTACCCTGCCTCTCCACATGTTGTCACATGCCACACCCACAAATTGGATGTTTGAATCCCCCTAAATCTAAACTATTTGCCAGTGACACACACTCATTTCATTTCCTCACACATCACACTCATTAAAAGACACCCTGTGCCTATAACACTCACAGAAATTGACCTGGTCATTTGCAGGTGTATTATTCTTTAGGCTTGATTGACCTGTTCCCATCACAATCAATGGACATGTTGTTGCCAGTCAAATGGTCAAAACAGCTTCCAGTATCATAGTAATTATACCCACACATTGACGATTATTTCTGTGAGCTGAGCAGACTATTTGTTCTTACATACACAATCCTTAGTGACAGTGTTTCCCTCTACTGGCTGTCCAGGGTAGTGGTAATTGTTATTGTGTAAGGGTTTTTCATCAAGCACCAGAGGGCGCTAATGTCATGTGTCAATCTGTCAGTGTTGATCAGCCTCACTATCACGATTTCACTGATTACCACCACACCACAAAGTCTATAGAAAAACAACAAAGTCTATGCCTAATTAAATGCACTTCGATTTGATTGTAAATGTTCAAGTCCTACAGATGTTCACTAAAAATGCATTTTGCTCAGCTGATTAAACCAGCTGAATAAACCAGTGCTCATGATAGTGATATCAGGAACTCAAAAGGAGACTGGTCTCTACCCATACACACCCATACACATTCTTATCACTATATAGGGCTAGCACACCAGGAAGAAGCAGCCCACAGTGTAACCTTCTGAGTGCAGTCTTGTGGTTCCTTGTGGGTTCCTTAGTGGTTCCTTGTGGGTTCCTTAGTGGTTCCTTGTGGGTTCCTTAGTGGTTCCTTGTGGGTTCCTTAGTGGTTCCTTGTGGGTTCCTTAGTGGTTCCTTGTGGGTTCCTTAGTGGTTCCTTGTGGATTCCTTAGTGGTTCCTTGTGGATTCCTTAGTGGTTCCTTCTGGTTTCCTTAGTGGTTCCTTCTGGGTTCCTTAGTGGTTCCTGTGTAGATGTGTCTTCTCTAGTGTGGGGGCATGCAGTAGGAAAACATATCAAACATAGGGCTGAGGGAACATAGGGCTGAGGGAACATACGGCTGAGGGAACATAGGGCCCCTGGAACATACGGCTGAGGGAACATACGGCTGAGGGAACATAGGGCTGAGGGAACATACGGCTGAGGGAACATAGGGCCCCTGGAACATACGGCTGAGGGAACATACGGCTGAGGGAACATAGGGCTGAGGGAACATACGGCTGAGGGAACATAGGGCCCCTGGAACATACGGCTGAGGGAACATAAGGCTGAGGGAACATAGGGCTGAGGGAACATACGGCTGAGGGAACATACGGCTGAGGGAACATAGACATGGTCCCAAGCTAGGCACACTCATTTCCAATGGAAACTAGACAACCAACATCTATAAGAGATAACTAGAATAACATTTCTAACAGTTTCCACTTTATACTGCCTGGACAGTGGCGACCCGTCATTCAGGGCAGGTGAGAGCCCCACCTGTTTTGAGCCCCACATTTGTATAAAAAAAATATATATATGGTTTTTTTCGGGGTTTACCTGTTTTGCATGTTATTTTGGCATTAATAAGTGTCACATACCAGTTTGCAAACAATGTAAAAAAATAAATAAATACAAACATCATTGAGTTAATAAAGCCGCACACAAACATTGTCTCTTTTTTGCTTTCTTGAGTAAGGCAGATCCAAAATGGAGGTGTTTCAGCCTAGCTCAGTGCTTTCTGTGGTGGTGGGGCAGCCAGCGGAAAATACAGAGCGTAGGGGTTGGTAATGTTCTCTAGTTGCGCCATGATTAGCTCAGTGTTCTGTCACTCATGGGGACACTACGTCACCACCAAGTCTAAGGGTAGACCTCGAAAATTCAAGCCCCTTGGATGCTGCCATAGAGTTACATTAGAAGTGCCCATACAAGAAGGCTCAGGATCATTGGCCACAGTTGCTTTGATTGGACTGATCATGTCAATATCATACTTTCAAAATCTTAGGTAACAGTCATCATCATGAATCAAGTCGCAATCTACTGGCAAATCCTTTTTAATCCTTGTCATATGAAGATAAATAATGAAGATAAATTATAGATAAAACGTATCCGTGCTCACCGGCCATTAGACATAAACATTACACAACAAGTTGGAAATCGCAAATTCAACAATGAGTGGTTTGGAAGGAATCAGTGACAGTGGCTAACTGCAAGCTTTGCAAAGCAATCACTAGCCTGCTATTCAGTGGAGTGGCTGTGTGGTCCCAAATCTGGGATTAAGGGTCTCTTTTCTAAGTTTAAAATGATAAACATTCAACATTGTCCGTGCTGTCAATGAAGCATGATTTGTGCCGCGCTCAAAACAACTGTTAACTCGGAACTGCGACAACTTGACTTCAGTGAGTTCAAGACAACTGGGAAGTCGGGGAAAAAACGAGCTCCGACTGGGAAAATACGTTTTGAACGGTCATCCAACGGGCCTCTTTCTAGAGTTACGACCTGAAGATCAATGACGTCATCATGATTCGACCTTGTTTTTTCCAGAGTTCCCAGTTGTCTTGAATGCACCATAAATCCAGAGAATGCCAGACTTTGATGACAAAATTTGCCCACGAAGGACCGCTGCATCACCTTCCTGTTCAAGTGAGCACAGCACAACAAGGTGAATCCCAAAATGTCTTGTATGCTGCTGCATAAATGATGTAATATGCAAGGGAGATATGTATACTGTAGCTAAGAAAGTAATACTAAGTGTATGTTGTGTAGTAAGCTGTAAGTAGCCCATGTGCTTCACCCTAATAATTTGGTCTATTTTCCCCTCTTAATTTCACCTATTGTTCTGACTTGGTGGAGCACATGTAGCCTATAACCTGTTTTAGAGAACTGTAATCATCACATTTTGTAAGAGCTTTCACTGTCTGCTTATATGCCCCCTTTATTTATCCTACAGTTCTGACTTGGTGTACAGGGAGAATACTGTAAGAACGGCCCATGTTCTGAATTCTGTCGCTGTACATTTCAAAAGTGCTAAACAAATAGTTATATTGACTACGTCCGTCCTAGCTCGCTCATTAATCTCTTAATCAAATTATGGATTGCCTCTTATCCGCTCATCATTCCCTTATGCCATAGTTTGTACATTTCAATTGTCATTAGACACCACATTTGTTTAAGCAAGTCAGCCATATCAGCTATGTTTTTTAAAAAGGCAGTACATGAGGCTGAATGAACTGTTTCGCTGCCATACAAGGCTCCGCTGATAGCCAGGTGTAGCAGTGGTAAGGTGTTGGGACTGCTGTTGGGACTGCTGTTGGGACAGCTTTATGTAGGCCCTAAAAGTTTGTGGGCACCGTTTGTCACCGTTATAGTGCAATGAATGTATTGTTTAGTGTAGTGTTGTGTAGTGGCTTTGCTGGCATGCATCCCACGTATTATATATATTTTTTGCCCCACCAAGATTTACATGCTAACATCGCCACTGTGCCTGGAACATTGTGATTCTCATGGTGAGTGCTATGTCCTAGAGGGGAGGGTTACTGTAGGCTAGTGATGTGCTTGACTCATAACCCGCAGTCCCCACGGAAAGGGTAGGCTTGGGGTTGTGAAAGAAGCGTGGGTGGGTGGTGGGCGGGTTGAATAAAGTGCAATTTATATTGTGCAATTCATATCTATAGGCTACATTGAGGTTTTTCTTTCATTATTTTATGCTATCTGGCATTAGTGCACAAGCCTTAGTATCTAACTACAGTGCCTTGCAAAAGTATTCATCCCCCTTGGCGTTTTTCCTATTTTGTTGCATTACAACCTGTAATTTAAATTGATTTTTATTTGGATTTCATGTAATGGACATGCACAAAATAGTCCAAATTGGTGAAGTGAAATGAAAAACATAACTTGTTTGAAAAAATTCAAAAAAGATAATAACGGAAAAGTGGTGCTTGCATATGTATTCACCCCCTTTGCTATGAAGCCCCTAAATAAGATCTGGTGCAACCAATTACCTTCAGAAGTCACATAATTAGATAAATGAAGTCCACCTGTGTGCAATCTAAGTGTCACATGATCTGTCACATGATCTCAGTTTATATACACCTGCTCTGAAAGGCCCCAGAGTCTGCAACACCACTAAGCAAGGGGCACCACCAAGCAAGCGGCACCATGAAGACCAAGGAGCTCTCCAAACAGGTCAGGGACAAAGTTGTGGAGAAGTACAGATCAGGGTTGGGTTATAAAAAAATATCAGGAACTTTGAACATCCCACAGAGCACCATTAAATCCATTATTAAAAATTGAAAGAATATGGCACCACAACAAACCTGCCAAGAGAGGGCCGCCCACCAAAACTCACGGACCAGGCAAGGAGGGCATTAATCAGAGAGTCAACAAAGAGACCAAAGATAACCCTGAAGGAGCTGCAAAGCTCCACAGCGGAGATTGGAGTATTTGTCCATAGGACCACTTTAAGCCGTACACTCCACAAAGCTGGGCTTTACGGAAGAGTGGCCAGAAAAAAGCCATTGCTTAAAGAAAAAAATAAGCAAACACATTTGGTGTTCACCAAAAGGCATGTGGGAGACTCCCCAAACATATGGAAGAAGGTACTCTGGTCAGATGAGACTAAAATTGAGCTTTTTGGCCATCAAGGAAAACACTCAATTAGTATTTGGTAGTGTAGTGTCGAGAACGATGCTGAGATGCTGTGATGACAAGGAATCCGCTGACACTGTCCTCGATTGTAATTATTTATTACATTGAAGATTTCAGCGCCAATTTACAGACTTCTGCAGACATCTGGAGAACAACCGGCCCAATCTTTTAATATGTTGTTACTCCCAGTCCTTTGTCCCAACCAAGGTATATATATCCTATGTAACCTGATATGGGTGTTTTCCCCTATAGACCAATCCCAGGACGCCACATAACAGACTTCCTCTGTTTTAGGGTGCCCCTATAGAAATGCTCTCCAGATGCTTCCTCAAGCTGAGTCAACTTCCTCTAACACACCATTTGAAAACGTCAGCAAAGTCATAAATTGTCTAGATACTACAGTAGCATTGCCTTTAAATTGTTTAACTTGGGTCAAACGTTTCGGGTAGCCTTCCGCAAGCTTCCCACAATAAGTTGGGTGAATTTTGGCCCATTCCTCCTGACAGAGCTGGTGTAATTGAGTCAGGTTTGTAGGCCTCCTTGCTTGCACATGCTTTTTCAGTTCTGCCCACACATTTTCTATAGGATTGAGGTCAGGGCTTTGTGATGGCCACTCCAATACCTTGACTTTGTTGTCCTTAAGCCATTTTGCCACAACTTTGGAAGTATGCTTGGGGTCATTGTCCATTTGGAAGACCCATTTGTGACCAAGCTTTAACTTCCTGACTGATGTCTTGAGATGTTGCTTCAATATATCCACATAATTTTCCTTCCTCATGATGTCATCTATTTTGTGAAGTGCACCAGTCCCTCCTGCAGCAAAGCACCCCCACAGCATGATGCTGCCACCCCCGTGCTTCACGGTTGGGATGGTGTTCTTCGGCTTGCACGCAACCCCCTTTTTCCTCCAAACATAACGATGGTCATTATGGCCAAACAGTTCTATTTTTCTTTCATCAGACCAGAGGACATTTCTCCAAAAAGTGCGATCTTTGTACCCATGTGCAGTTGCAAACCGTAGTCTGGCTTTTTTATGGCGGTTTTGGAGCAGTGGATTCTTCCTTGTTGAGTGGCCTTTCAGGTTATGTCGATATAGGACTCGTTTTACTGTGGATATAGATACTTTTGTACCTGTTTCCTCCAGCATCTTCACAAGGTCCTTTGCTGTAGTTTTGGGATTGATTTGCACTTTTCGCACCAAAGTACGTTCATCTCTAGGAGATAGAACGCGTCTCCTTCCTGAGCGGTATGACGGCTGAGTGGTCCCATGGTGTTTATACTTGCGTACTATTGTTTGTACAGATGAACGTGGTACCTTCAGGCGTTTGAAAATTGCTCCCAAGGATCAACTAGACTTGTGGAGGTCTACCATTTTTTTTTCTGAGGTCTTGGCTGATTTCTTTTGATTTTCCCATGATGTCAAGCAAAGAGGCACTGAGTTTGAAGGTAGGCCTTGAAATACATCCACAGGTACACCTCCAATTGACTCAAATGATGTCAATTAGCCTATCAGAAGCTTCTAAAGCCTTGACATCATTTTCTGGAATTTTCCAAGCTGTTTAAAGGCACAGCCAACTTAGTGTATGTAAACTTCTGACCTACCGGAATTGTGATACAGTGAATTATGAATGAAATAATCTGTCTGTAAACAATTGTTGGAAAAATTACTTGTGTCATGCACAAAGTAGATGTCCTAACCGACTTGCCAAAACTATAGTTTGTTAACAATACATTTGTGGAGTGGTTAAAAAACAAGTTTTAATGACTCCAACCTAAGCGTATGTAAACTTCCAACTTCAACTGTAAGTCACATATCAGTTTGCAAAATAATTGAGTTAAAGCTCCAAAATGCAGGTGTTTCAGCCTAGCTCAGTGCTTTCTGTGGTGGTGGGGCAGCCAGCGGAAAATACGGAGCGTAGGGGTTGGTAATGTTCTCTAGTTGCGCCATGATTGGCTCAGTGCTCTGTAACTCATGGGGACACTACGTCAACGCAAAATCTACAGGGAAAGCTAGAAAGTTCAAGCCCCTTGGGTGCTGCCATAGATTTACATTAGAAGTGCCCATCCAAGAAGGCTCAAGGTAATTGGCCACAGATAAAATGATGTTAAATCACGTTACATCTACCGTAGCTTTGATTGGACTGATCATGTCAACATCATACTTTCAAAATCTTAGCTAGCGAGCTAGACAAGCAGTCATCATCATGAATCAAGTCGACGATCTACTGTCAAATCCTTTTCAATCCTTGTCATATAAAGAGAAATTATAGATAAAATGTATCGGTGCTCATCGGCCATTGGACATAAACATTACACAACAAGTTGGAAATCACAAATTCAACAATGAGTGGTTTGGAATGAATCAGTGGCTAACTGCAAGCGTTGCAAAGCAATCACCAGCCTGCTATTCAGTGGAGAGGGTGTGTGGTCCAAGTCTGGGTTTAAGGGTCTCTTTCACAGGTTTAAAAGGATAAACATTCACATGCAACACAATGGGCCAGGAAAGGTTGAATACATTGGCCATGCTGTCAATCCAGCCAGACTTCTGCCGCATTCAAAACAACTGGAAACCCGGAACTGGGAAATCTCAGACTTCAGTGAGTACAAGACAACTGGGAACTCTGAAAAAAACTAGCTCCAACTGGGCAGATACGTTTTGAACGGTCATCCAACTTGGAATTCCAAGTCGGGAACTCGGGCCTCTTTCTAGAGCTCCGACCTGAAGATCACTAACGTCACCTTGTTTTTCCCCGAGTTCCCAGTTGTCTTGAAAGCACCATAAATCCAGAGAATGCCAGAGTTTGATGACAAAATTTGCCCACAAGAAGGACCGTCGCGCCACCTTCCTGTTCAAGTGAGCACAGCACAACAAGGTGAATCCCAAAATGTCTTGTATGCTGCTGCATAAATGATGTAATATGCCAGGGAGATATGTATACTGTAGCTAAGAAAGTAATACTAAGTGTATGCTGTGTAGTAAGCTGTTAGTAGCCCATGTGCCTCACCCTAATAATTTGGTCCCTTTCCCCCTCATAACTTAGCCTACTGTTCTGACTTGGTGGTGCACATGTAGCCTATAGCCTGTTTTAGAGAAATGTCATCATCGAATATTGTAAGAGCTTTCATTGTCTGCTTATACGCCCCCTTTATTTATCCTACAGTTCTGACTTGGTGTACAGGGAGAATAATATAAGAACGGCCCATGTTCTGAATTCTGTCGCTATACATTTCAAAAGTGCTAAACAAATAGTTATATTGACTACGTCCGTCCTAGCTCGCTCATTAATGTCTTAATCGAAATTATGGATTGCCTCTTATCCGCTCGTCGTTCCCTTATGCAATAGTTTGTACATGTCAATTGTCAGTAGAAAACCACATTTGTTTAAGCAAGTCAGCCATATCAGCTATGTTTTTTAAAAAGGCAGTACATGAGGCTGAATGAACTGTTTCGCTGCCATACAAGGCTCCGCTGATAGCCAGGTGTAGCAGTGGTAAGGTGTTGGGACTGCTGTTGGGACTGCTGTTGGGACAGCTTTATGTAGGCTCTAACAGTTTGTGGGAACCGTTTGTCACTGTTATAGTGCAATTAATGTATTGTTTAGTGTTGTGTTGTGTAGTGGCTTTGCTGGCATGCATCAACAACAAAACATTTTTTGAGTTTGCCCCACCAAGATTTACATGCTAAAATCGCCACTGGTCAGGACTGAGACTAAACCACTCAGAAACACTCAACACCTCTTGGAAAGCCATTCTGGTGTGCCTTTGGCATAACCTAGTGGTTAAAGCGTTGGGCCAGTAACCAAAAGGTTGCTGGTTTGAAAACCCGAGCAGACAAGGTGAAAAATCTGTTGATGTGCCCTTGAACAAGGCACTTAATCCTAATTTGCTCCAGGGGCACCGTACTACTATTGCGGTACTATGGCTGACCCTGTAAAACAACACATTTCACTGCACCTATCGCGGTACTATGGCTGACCCTGTAAAACAACACATTTCACTGCACCTATCATAGTGCTATGGCTGACCCTGTAAAACAACACATTTCACTGCACCTATCGTAGTGCTATGGCTGACCCTGTAAAACAACACATTTCACTGCACCTATCGTAGTGCTATGGTTGACCCTGTAAAACAACACATTCCACTGCACCTATCGTAGTGCTATGGCTGACCCTGTAAAACAACACATTTCACTGCACCTATCGTAGTGCTATGGCTGACCCTGTAAAACAATACATTTCGTTGCACCTATCGTAGTGCTATGGCTGACCCTGTAAAACAACACATTTCACTGCACCTATCGTAGTACTATGGCTGACCCTTTAAAACAACACATTTCACTTGTCACGATCGTCATAATGATTGGACCAAGGCGCAGCGTGATATGCGTACATCTTTTTAATAGTGTACTGGCAACGCGATACAAAATACAAAATAACCAAACGAAACGTGAAGTCCTCGGTTAACAAACACAAACCAACACGGAACAAGATCCCACAAAACACAAGTGCACAACAGGCTGCCTAAGTATGGTTCCCAATCAGAGACAACAAGCAACAGCTGATTCACGTTGCCTCTGATTGAGAACCACCCCGGCCAACATAGAAAACACATGAACTAGAAACTGAACATAGAACACAAAACATAGACCCTACACACCCTGGCTCAACATATAAGAGTCCCCAGAGCCAGGGCGTGACAGTATCCCCCCAAAGGCGCGGACTGCGACCGCGCCCAACATAAACCCAACAGGGAGGGGCCGGGTGGGCATTCCGCCTCGGAGGCGGATCCGGCTCCGGGCGTGACCACCACCCTCTAACAACCCCCCCGTAGCGCCCCTGGTCTGGGCCCGCTGGCTGGAGCTGGACTGGACATCGGTGGAGCGGATTGCTTAGGCTCCGGTGTGGAGCAGCTGACCGGTACCTGACCAGGCACCGGTGAAATAGGCACGGGCTGTTCCCGGACTGACGACGCGCACCACAGGCTTGGTGCGGAGAGCAGGAACGGGCCGGATCGGGCTGACGACGCGCACCATTGGCTAGGTGCGGGGAGCAGGGACGGGCCGGACCGGGCTGACGAAGCGCACCACTGGCTTGGTGCGGGGAGTAGGAATGGGCCGGACCGGGCTGACGAAGCGCACCACTGGCTTGGTGCGGGGAGCAGGAACAGGCCGGGCCGGGCTGGCGACGCGCACCATAGGCTTGGTGCGGGGAGCAGGAACAGGCCGGGCCGGGCTGGCGACGCGCACCATTGGCTTGGTGCGGGGAGCAGGGACGGGCCGGACCGGGCTGGCGAAGCGCACCACTGGCTTGGTGCGGGGAGCAGGAACAGGCCGGACAGGGCTGACGACGCGCACCATTGGCTTGGTGCGAGGGGCAGGAACAGGCCGGGCCGGGCTGGCGACGCGCACCATTGGCTTGGTGCGAGGGGCAGGAACAGGCCGGGCCGGCGACGCGCACCATTGGCTTGGTGCGGGGAGCAGGAACAGGCCGGGCCGGGCTGGCGACGTGCACCATAGGCTTGGTGCGGGGAGCAGGAACAGGCCGGGCCGGGCTGGCGACGCGCACCATAGGCTTGGTGCGGGGAACAGGAACAGGCCGGACCGGGCTGGCGACGCGCACCACAGGCTTGGTGCAGGGAGCAGGAACAGGCCGGGCCGGGCTGGCGACGCGCACCACAGGCTTGGTGCGAGGGGCAGGAACAGGCCGGGCCGGGCTGGTGACGCGCACCATTGGCTTGGTGCGAGGGGCAGGAACAGGCCGGGCCGGGCTGGCGACGCGCATCACAGGCTTGGTGCGAGGGACGGAACAGGCCGGACCGTACTGGGAACAAACAGCACTGGCCTTGTGCTGGCCCCTCAGTACCTCTCCGGCTACCCTCCCTAACGACCAAGGCCCGTAACTGGTGGCCTTCTCTCCTCGTCTACAAACTCGCCCTTTATCTGCCTCCAGCAGCCCCGTCGTCCATGGCGTGTGCCCCCCCAAATTTTTTTATTGGGGGTGCCTCTCGCCTGTCCGACGACGGCCCGGTTGGCGCCGCTTCTCATCTCCTGCCTGGGTCTCCCCCTTCATCGCCTTCCGGTAACGGACGGCCTCCTCCTCCGTAATCTGCCCACAACCGAGGAGGACATCCACTAACGTTACCTCCGGCGTTTGCTCCTGGACACGCTGCTTGGTCCTGTATTGGTGGGATCTTCTGTCACGATCGTCATAATGATTGGACCAAGGCGCAGCGTGATATGCGTACATCTTTTTAATAGTGTACTGGCAACACGATACAAAATACAAAACAACCAAATGAAACGTGAAGTCCTCGGTTAACAAACACAAACCAACACGGAACAAGATCCCACAAAACACAAGTGCACAACAGGCTGCCTAAGTATGGTTCCCAATCAGAGACAACAAGCAACAGCTGATTCACGTTGCCTCTGATTGAGAACCACCCCGGCCAACATAGAAAACACATGAACTAGAAACTGAACATAGAACACAAAACATAGACCCTACACACCCTGGCTCAACATATAAGAGTCCCCAGAGCCAGGGCGTGACATCACTGCACCTATCGTAGTGCTATGGTTGACCCTGTAAAACAACACATTTCACTGCACCTATCGTAGTGCTATGGCTGACCCTGTAAAACAACACATTTCACTGCACCTATCATAGTGCTATGGCTGACCCTGTAAAACAACACATTTCACTGCACCTATCTCGTGCCTCGATCCAGTTGTAGCCAGTCACTGCTTTACCTCAGCTGCATGTAGAGACATACACAATTAAGGTCTCTGCATGCATAGAAAAAAGTAGCAATATTACTGTTTGTCCATCTTGAGACGCCGTAGCCAATAATCCCCCTTGAGACTCCGTAGCGCAATTTTACATCTAACTAAAATGTTTGGTGCGGTATTTCTCAAGTTATTTTTTTTTCATGAAAACTAGTCGTCTGTCATTGAATGACAACAAACACTTCATTGAAGAATCCCTACTGTTGACCAATCACCAACGAAGGGGCGTAGACTTTGGCTACCGAACTTCGACAAGCCTCCCCAAAAAATTGTTTGCGCATGAGCAGAATGCTGCCGAACAAAAAAGTCACAAAATGTAGCCATAATATATGCACTAACTGTTTCGACTGGGAAGTATACAGTGAGGGAAAAAAGTATTTGATCCCCTGCTGATTTTGTACGTTTGCCCAGTGACAAAGAAATGATCAGTCTATAATTTTAATGGTAGGTTTATTTGAACAGTGAGAGACAGAATAACAACAAAAAAATCCAGAAAAACGCATGTCAAAAATTTTATAAATTGATTTGCATTTTAATGAGGGAAATAAGTATTTGACCCCCTCTCAGTCAGAAAGATTTCTGGCTCCCAGGTGTTTTTTTATACAGGTATGAGCTGAGATTAGGAGCACACTCTTAAAGGGAGTGCTCCTAATCTCAGTTTGTTACCTGTATAAAAGACACCTGTCCACAGAAGCAATCAATCAATCAGATTCCAAACTCTCCACCATGGCCAAGACCAAAGAGCTCTCCAAGGATGTCAGGGACAAGATTGTAGACCTACACAAGGCTGGAATGGGCTACAAGACCATCGCCAATCAGCTTGGTGAGAAGGTGACAACAGTTGGTGCGATTATTGCAAATAGAAGAAACACAAAAGAACTGTCAATCTCCCTCGGCCTGGGGCTCCATGCAAGATCTCACCTCGTGGAGTTGCAATGATCATGAGAATGGTGAGGAATCAGCCCAGAACTACACGGGAGGATCTTGTCAATGATCTCAAGGCAGCTGGACCATAGTCACCAAGAAAACAATTGATAACACACTACGCCATGAAGGACTGAAATCCTGCAGCGCCCGCAAGGTCCCCCTGCTCAAGAAAGCACATATACATTTTACATTACATTTACGTCATTTAGCAGACGCTCTTATCCAGAGCGACTTACAAATTGGTGCATTCACCCTATAGCCAGTGGGATAAGAAGGATTACTTTATCCTATCCCAGGTATTCCTTAAAGAGGTGGGGTTTCAAATGTCTCCAGAAGGTGGTGAGCTGTCCTGGCGTCATGACGGAGCTTGTTCCACCATTGGGGTGCCAGAGCAGCGAACAGTTTTGACTGGGCTGAGCGGGAACTATGCTTCCGCAGAGGAAGGGGAGCCAGCAGGCCAGAGGTGGATGAACGCAATGCCCTCGTTTGGGTGTAGGGACTGATCAGAGCCTGAAGGTACAGAGGTGCCGTTCCCCTCACAGCTCCATAGGCAAGCACCATGGTCTTGTAACAGATGCGAGCTTCAACTGGAAGCCAGTGGAGTGTGCGGAGGAGCGGGGTGACGTGAGAGAACTTGGGAAGGTTGAACACCAGACGGGCTGCGGCATTCTGGATGAGTTGTAGGGGTTTAATGGCACAGGCAGGGAGCCCAGCCAACAGCGAGTTGCAGTAATCCAGACGGGAGATGACAAGTGCCTGGATTACATGCCCGTCTGAAGTTTGCCAATGAACATCTGAATGATTCAGAGGAGAACTGGGTGAAAGTGTTGTGGTCAGATGAGAATTTAGCTGGGGTTAAAACCCCTACACTTACAATAAGTGCCATGGGCTCTTTAGTGACCACAGAGAGTCAGGACACTCGTATAACATCCCATCCGAAAGACAGCACCCTACACAGGGCAATTATTTTAGACCAGAGGAAAGAGTGCCTCCTACTGGCCATCCAACACCACCTCCAACTGCATCTGGTCTCCCATCCAGGGACCGACCAAGACCAACACTGCTTCAGAGGCAAGCCAGCAGTGGGATGAAGGGTGGTATGCAGGTGGATATCAGAACAGCGTTCACTAACTTCGATTTGAATGACAAATTCTACTTCAACGAGTCAGCAGCTCTGGACGTTCTGCTTACTCCAGACCAGGCCCTAATTCCCGAGACTCGAAAGAGGAAGTAACAGCGCAAGAGAGGCCGACGAGCCGGCATCCTGCCGAGACTACATTGGCAAGCAAGTAAACCCTCGTTTCTATTGGTGTACAGTCACTAAAGAACAAACTGGACGAGTTCCGTTCGAGACTATCAATGGGACCTGAAGAACTGTAATATTCTATGTTTCTCGGAGTTGTGGCTGAACAAGGACACAGATAATAGACATCTCGCTGGTTTTTCCATGCATCAAGAACAGATGGCAGCCACGGGTAAGACGAAGGGGGGAGGGGTGTGTCTCTTTGTTAACAACAGCTGGTGCGTGATCTCTAATGTTAAGGAAATCAGTCAATTGAAATAAATTCATTAGGCCCTAATCTATGGATTTCACATGACTGGGAAGAGGCCCACCCACTTGGGAGCCAGGCCCAGCCAATCAGAATGAGTTTTTCTCCACAAAAAGGCTTTTTTACAGATAGAAATACTCTGTTTCATCAGCTATCTGGGTGGTTGGTCTCAGAAGGTCCTGCATGAAAGAATCTGGATGTGGAGGTCCTGGGCTGGCGTGGTTACACATGGTCTGCGGTTGTGAGGCCTGTTGGACGTACTGCCAAATTCTCAAAAACGACATTGGAGGCGGCTTATGGTAGAGTAATGAACATTACATTTCCTGGCAAAAGTTCTGGTCGACATTCCTGCAGTCAGCATGCCAATTGCACGCTCCCTCAAAACTTGAGACATCTGTGGTATTGTGTTGTGTGACAAAACTGTACATTTTAGAGCTGCCTTTTATTGTCCCCAAGACAAGGCGCACCTGTGTAATGACCATGCTGTTTAATCAGCTTCTTGATATGCCACACCTGTCAGGTGGCTGGATTATCTTGGCAAAGGAGAAATACTCACTAACCTTGATGTAGACAAATTTGTGCACAACATTTGAGAGAAATAAGCTTTTTGTGCGTATGAAACATTTCTGGGATCTTTTATTTCAGCTCATGAAACATGGGATCAACACTTTACATGTTGCTTTCATATTTTTGTTCAGTATATTTACCTAGAGAGTTTTCACCTATATTTTCCATAGTTGTCTATTTACCACCTCAAACCGATGCTTACACTAATATCGCACTCAACAAGCTGTATAGGGCCATTAGCAAACAAGAAAATGCACATCCAGAGGCTGCGCTTCTCGTGGCCGGGGATTTTAATGCAGGGAAACTGAAATCCGTTTTACCTCATTTTTACCAGCATGTCACCTGTGCAACTAGAGGTCACAAAACTCTAGATCACCTTTACTTCACACAGAAATGCATACAAGGCTCTCCCTCACGCTTCCTTTTGGCAAATCTGACCATAACTCTATCCTTCTGATTCCTGCTTACAAGCAAAAACTCAAACAGGAAGTACCAGTGACGCGCTTAATATAGAAGTAGTCCAAATCGCTAGCACAGACTGCAATATGTTCCGGGATTCATCCGATAACATTTACAAGTTCACCACATCAGTCAGTGGCTTCTATAGTAAGCACATCGATGAGGTCGTCCCCACAGTGACTGTACGTACGTATCTAAACCAGAAGCCATGGATTAGAGGCAACATCCACACTGAGCTGAAGGCTAGAGCTGCCGCTTTTAAGGAGCGGGACACTAATCCAGACGCTTATAAGAAATCCCGCTACGACCTCCGACGAGCCATCAAACAGGCAAAGCATCAATACAGGACTAAGATCGAATCCTACTACGCCATCTCTGACGCTCGTCAGATGTGGCAGGGCTTGCAAACTATCACGGATTACAAAGGGAAACTCAGCATTCTATGCTCGCTTTGTGGCAAGCAACACTGAACCATGCATGAGAGCACCAGCTGTTCTGGACCAATGTGTGATCTCACTCTCCGTAGCCGATGTGAGAAAGACCTTTAAACAGTTTAACGTTCACAAGGCCACAGGGCCAGACGGATTACCATGACGAGAACTCAAGAGCATGCGCTGACCAGCTGGCAAGTATCTTCACTGACATTTTCAACCTCTCCCTGACCCAGTCTGTAATACCTACAGTACATTTCAAGCAGACCACCATAGAAAGGCTGATCATGGCTCACATCAACACCTTCATCCCAGACACCCTGGACCCACTCCAATTCACATACCGCCTCAACAGATCCAAAGATGATGCAATCTCTATTGCACTCCACACTGCCATCTCCCACCTTGACAAGAGGAACACCTATGTGAGAATGCTGTTCATTGACTAAAGCTCAGCATTCAACACCATAATGCCCGTCCAAGCTCATCACTAAGCTCAGAACCCTGGGACTGCAGCTGGATCCTGGACTTCCTGACGGGCCACCTTCAGGTGGTGAGAGTAGGCAACAACACATCCGCCACGCTGACCCTCAACACGGGGGCCCCTCAGGTGTGTGTGCTTACCCACGACTGCGTGGCCGCGCACAACTCCAACACCATAATTAAGTTTTCTGACGACGATGGTGGTAGGCCTGATCACCGACAACAACGAGAGCCTAATGGAGGGCCGAGCACGCCCCCTTCCACGTCGACCGAGCTGTAGTGGAGCGGGTCGAGAGCTTCAAGTTACTCGGTGTTCACATCACTAAGGGAAATAACATGGTCCACACACACCAACACAGTCATGACGAAGGCACGACAATGCCTCTTCCCCCTCAGGAGCCTGAAAAGATGCGGCATGGGACCTCAGATCCTCAAAAAGTTATACAGCTGCACCATTGAGAGCATCTTGACTGGCTGCATCACTGCCTGGTATGGCAACTGCTTGGCTTCCGACCGCAAGGCGCTACAGAGGGTAGTGCGTACGGCCCAGTACATCACTGGGGACGAGCTCCCTGCCATCCAGGACCTCTATACCAGGCGGTGTCAGAGGAAGACTCCAGCCACCCAAGTCATAGACTGTTCTCTCTGCGACCACACGGCAAGCAGTAGCGACGCATGAAGTCTGGAACCAACAGGACCCTGAACAGCTTCTACCCCCAAGCCATAAGACTGCTAAATAGTTAACCAAATAGCTACCCGGACTATCTGAATTGAACCTTTTTACACTAACTCTTTTGACTCATCATATACGCTGATGTTACTGTCTATTATCTATCCTGTTGCCTAGTCACTTTACCCCTACCTATATTTACATATCTACCTTAATTACCTCATACCCCTGCACATCGATTCGGTACAGGTGCCCCGTGTATATAGCCAAGTTATTTTGATATTCAGGCCTTGTGTTATTATTTTTTTTTCTCTCTGCGTTGTTGGGAATCGCCCGTAAGCATTTCACTGTTAGTCTACACCTGTTTGATTTGATTTGATTTGACACACACAGAAAATCTAAGCATCCCACAAGTGCAATTTATTCCTGAATAAACAGTTACAGTACCAATTTTTTTTTTCTTCCAGTAAGTGTACGGTATACATTCTTGCATTCTTGTCTGTCTTGGACTACGGTGATGTTATTTACAAGCAGACCTCGAGCACCACACTGAAGTCACTTGATTCTGTGCATCATGTGTCCCTTAGGTTTATTACCAACCAAAAAGCGTCTGACACATCATCGTTGGTTGTTCTTCAATGGCTCTATATAGGGCTTTGGGAAAACTGCCGCTTTAACTCTGTTCTTCTTTGATAGGGTCAGAAAATAAAATAAAATAAATACCAGCTACGGTCGCACTTACTTTTAACAGTTCCAAAAATCAGAACGGATCAAAAAGTGTTTCAGTTACTTAGCTCCATAGTCTTGGAATGCTCTACAGACCAATTTGAAAACTCCAGGATCTTGTTTCTTTAGATAAGTTGAAAAGGTTGGTTGACTTGGTTACTGAGGAATGTGATTGTCGTTAGGATTTCATGTGGTGGTTTACTTTGATATGATGGCTATTATATCAATATTGGCGCATAAAAGCGCTTCCAACGTCATTTCTCACATAATTAATTTTACCGACTCTAAAAGCTCCCACCAGGTTGAACAAACAAATTATCTGTGGGAATTTATACAATTATACCGAAACTTCCTGTTTCCATCACAGATAATTTTTTATATGCTATGACTTTCCTTGCATATGTAATACCTTGCTAAAACCAAGTATATACGCTACATCTTTCAAATGCATCAACAGTTATGTAAACCCAAGTCCCACAGAAGTTTCCAGCCCAATTTGCATGTGAAATTCCAAAAACCACGGGTCAGTAAATCCCTTGTACCTGTTGTATCCAAATGAGGAATGTGGAACAATGGCCCCCATCTCGTGGCAAGAAAGAGACACCTACACGTATGAGGGCCACAAGTCATCTGTATAAATGAAGACGTTTTGTGAAAGGAAACAAAAGACAAGTGAGACATTTGAGGTATGATCACATGAGCACTTTGTTATTAACATCCATAGTACGTTGATATAGCATGGACACGGGCGTGTTATACAGTGGGGACAAAAAGTATTTAGTTATTTTATTTTCCACCATAATTTGCAAATAAATTCATAAAAAATCCTACAATGTGATTTTCTGGGGGTTTTTATTCTAATTTTGTCTGTCATAGTTGACGTGTACCTATGATGAAAATTACAGGCCACTCTCATCTTTTTAAGTGGGAGAACTTGCACAATTGGTGGCTGACTAAATACTTGTTTTCCCCCACTGTACACGTCATATGTGCACGGGGGAACAGTAGTAGTATCATGGTGCTACAGGATACAGCAGGAGTAACAGCTTCCTTCTATCACAACATGGACAGTAGAGACGGAGAGAGAGAAATATGTGAGAGAGGGGATATTTTAGCATTCTTTCTAATTCTGCCTATCACTCTCAAGTAGAGGGACAAGACCAGAAACAGTAGCGTATTTTTGGCCACGAGGTCGCTAGCTATTATGAAGGAGGGGGAAAAAAAATCCATCTGCACCGTTTGACAAATGTCTCTTTTCTCCCTCTCGCTCTCTCTCTCTCTCTCTCTCCCCCTGCTCTATCCATCACTAAGACCTCTACTACAGTACAATACTGTCTGTCCCGTAGTATGACCCTGCATGACCCGACAGGAGGATGTATGACCCTGCAGGAGGATGTATGACCCTGCAGGAGGATGTCAATGAAGAGCAAACTGTACCTGGAAGACTAACAGAAACCTCATCCTAACCTGCATATCTGACACACCTTTTCCTGCATTTTCTGCACATTTCCTGCATCTTTCCTGCATATTTTCTGCACATCTGACATCTTTCCTCAAGTTATGAAGATAGATATGTGCCAAAAACACAAGAACAAATATATTGTTATAGTCATAATAATTTGGGCAGGTATCTATCCACATAACTCGCATTTAATATAATATGATATGTTACGTCCTTTGCCCATAACATTATACTAACTCACATTTTCAAATGCTTGTTATTAATGCAATAATGTCTTAAAGTACAGTTGTTAACATCCATATTTCAATAGCTTCATATCTCTATCTTTCAAAATTAATTATTGAATAAGTGAAATATATTTAATTTAGATCTAACAAAATATTTAAATCATTTATGTAGAATACAAAAACGAAAAAACTATATTAAAAAAATACAACTGTACAACAAAATAAAGAATGAAATAATTAAATACATTTTAACAAATCAATTTTTAAGAATAATAATACAACCTTATCTACAAACTAGATGAACTGATCTGATTGAATCTAGACCTAACTCTTGTCCTCGTGGATTCGTCCTGGCAATTTTATGTTTTTCTAACCAATCATTTTTTTATGTTACTTTACAGAATTTCATTGTGGATTATTTAGGCTCTACCAAACCCTAATCTAGGATTTAATCCACAAGGCATCATATAGGGTTTAATCCTTTCTACCAGCTCTAGTTTAGCTGTACAGCTCAATCTGAACCTAGTTTACCAGTACAGCTCAATCTGAACCTAAGGCAACATTTGAAACATCTGAATCCAACAAATGCCCACAAAGCCACCAAGAAATGGGTTGGGGTTTCTTCTAAGATGCCTCCCACCATCAAAAATATTTTTCCGACCAGAAAACCTGAGACTTCTCAGGACTGAAACCCGGGGAAAGTGGCTGGTTGGACGCACCGTCGCGTATATAAAACATCATGTAGGGACCATAGGCATGGTCATGGCTAAATACGTCCAGCATATCACCTCTCCCGTGGTTCTTTCTCAAGCACTTTACGGCATACGCAAATAAACAACACTCTCTTTCTCATTACATACAACCAATCAGAATCATTTGATGTATATATATTTTTTTACTTTAAATTAAAACATTCATTGTACTTCTATTATGTTTTAGAAGAAGCCCCTTTTAGAGCGTTTTTTTAGAATAGGGAGGTTGAGGTGGGGCTGGCTCCGCCTCTCCGTTGGTTTGTACAGCCTTCTCCACCAACACATTCAGAAAAGCTCACCAAAGCACCTCAACAGACCTCCAAAGCCACGTGTTGCTTTCATTGGACATCCTTCCTTCTTTATCCACCTCTACTACACGCTTTTCCTCAATGACAATACATGATTTCATCATTAGTCAATAAATAAATGGAACTCACCACATGTGTGAGTTGTATTTGCATTTACAGTATGGATAGATATATAGACATATACAGCTCATAGCTTACCACAGGCTCTTGAAAACACTTGGTTTTGTCTGTACCAGAGGTGCAGTATCCTCCTGAAAGCTGTGCAGTTTTATTGGATAAAGGAGAGAGGGGCGGAGCAGGTGGGAGGAGCTAGGGTTTTGGGGTTCGAATAGGGGCGAAGAAGAGGTGAAAAGACACAAAAAACGTTGTCAGTTTGTTACTAGGTTACATGCACTAGGCCCGGCTCCACTCTTTTCCTTCCCGACACCTGCAGTCGGTCAGTTCATGCCATCCACCAAAACAAACAGGAAGTGAAGGGAGGATGTTCTTGTGTTTGTCCAATCAGTCAGGTTTATAAGTCCATCCAAAATCATTGTCTTACCAAGATGATGAGTATCAGGAATTTGCAGATGACGAGGAATTGATGAAGCCTGTTCAAACCGGTTTGTCTGTCTGTCCATTTGTATTTACTCCACACAGAGAGATGACGACAGCTGTCAGAACCCACAGATAGATCACACTAACAATGTTGTCTTTTTTTTTCTTTCTGTTTTATAACAACTACTTTTCATACTAATGTCCTACTACAAAGCAGGGGATCTCTGGGCTAAGGAAGTAAATCAAGTAGCATGATGTCAGTGTGGATCCATTAAATGACAAGTCCTTTAACCAGTCCCCTGAAGTCTTCTATTAGCATTAGCACTAGCATTTAGCTCTAGCTTTAGCACTAACACTTGCATTTAGTACTAGGACTAGCACTAGCATTTGCACTAGCATTAGCATTTAGCGTTAGCATCTGCATTCAAAGTGTGGCACAGCTAGGTGAATGATAGAGTATAGTTGTGGAGCATGGTAAAGTAAAGCACAGCTAGGTGTGGTATGTATAATTTGGCTGAGCTGAGGCAGTCTCTGTAGCTAGCCGTGTGTCTCTGTTTGGTTTTCCCATACAGTTTGGTTTGTGTGTGTGTGTGTGTGTGTGTGAGTGTGTGTGTGTGTGTGTGTGTGTGTGTGTGCATGAGTTTAGTGTAGATGCATGCATAGAGAAGTCTGTTTGTTCGTGCCTGTATATGTATATGTACATGCATGTTTACATCTGTGTCTTTGTGTGTGTGTGTGTGTGTGTATGTGTGTGTGTATGTGTGTGTTTCGTACTTCATCCCACAGTACAATAATTACACTTTAAACCAGTCATATCAGTCATATCAAAGTCTCCCCTCCATGAGTATCCATCGTCTTGTATCCATCCAGTGAGTATCTACTGTTTGTCCATATTTGGCTCTCTAACTCTTTTCTTATTTTCCCCACACTCCCTTTCACCTTCCACCCTCATCCTTACTGTGGCCCCTGGGTTCAGGCTAGGGTTGCAAAGTTCTGGTAACTTTCCCAAAATCCCTAGGTTTTCCAGAAATCGTGGTTGGAGGATAAACAGACTTCCTCCTTATTCCCTTTTGATTCCGGGAATCTCCCAACAGGGATTTCTGGAAAAACAGAATTTTGGAACCCTAGTTGAGTCTGTCAGGTCAGTGTGGCCCCTGAGGCCCTTGGGGGGGGCCTAGTTGTCCTCCAGGCCCCTCAGGGTAACATAGATGAAAGGCACCAGGCCCCGCTGGGCCCCCAAGGAGCAGAGGAGCCAGTCGGAGTCGGCCCGGCTCAGGACCCTCAGTACGTCCCCTTTCTGGAAACTCAGCTGGTCAGACTCCGTGGCTATGTGGTGGCACAGGGCACGCACTTCACTGGAGTGGGGAGGGGGAAGGAAGAAAGATATGTGCCATTGTTTTTTTGTGTATGTAGCTTGATCCTGTATTTTTTATTTGTATCCTGTATTGTTTTTGGTCTCTTGACCAGTCTTGGTGAAATATTGGTTGAATAAAAAAACAAATTAAGTACGACCTTACCAGGGCTGTTTGGTGTGGCTCTCCTGTGTTGTCTGAAGATGTGGAGAGGGTTGGTTCAGAGTGGGAGGGGCCGTAGGAGCTGAAGGCTCCACCCTCTTAACTGTCCCCGCCCCCACCGTCTGAGCTACGAGGTCCAGCATGGACATGTCCAGACCTGTCAGCCAGCCGGACGGCAGCCTGCGAGGGACAAACAAAGCATAGCCAAATCAATATGGAAAATTCCTTGCTAACTTGTGTGTCAAATAATTTATTGTATTCTTTGAAGTAACTGTCCTAAAATATTGTCTTAGTTAATACCCAGCAAATGCTGAAAAGCTCTGTAAAATAAAGAGTAAATTATTACTGTAGCATCTGTACCAATTTACATCATTTCACTTCAATTCACTCACCTGCTCTGGCTTTTGACTGATCTCTGCTCTGGCCTGGAGGGGGAGCCACCACCACCTACACTGGACCCAAACAGCCTTCCCCAACGCATGCCCTGGCCCTGGGAGGGACATTCAGCCTGGGCCGCTAGCTGGGACACTGAGGGCCCTGGTTCCTTCTCGTTCTCCTTGTCCTGGGTGAGCAGCGACTCTGGGGGACTCCCCATCCAGGAGAGTCTTCCTCTTCCCCTGGACCCTGTCCACTCACCACTGGAGCTGGAGCTGCTCTTCCTGCTTATCCCCCTCTCTCTGAGACCCTCCTCTTCCTGGCTAGACTCCGCCCCTTCCACCACGCCCTCCCTGGGGGGAGGGAGCTGGCTCCGCCTCTCCGCAGACTTCTTCCTCTTCTCGCTCTTGACGAACTTTGAGCCGCCCTGAGCTGATTGGTCGATGTAGACCTGGGAGCTCTGCATGAGCTGGTACCACCAGCCCGCCTGGCGATCACGCTCCTGCCGCTGACGACCCTCCTCCTTCCCTCCCTCCCTTTCCCCTTCCATCTGGCTCTCTCCTCCCACCCCCTTCGCTCTCTTTACCATGCCTCTCCCCCTCCCACTCTCCCTCCACAGATTGGCAAACCCTGTCCCTACTTCCGTCGACATTGGCTGTGCTTCTAAAAGCCCTGCTCCTAAATGATCCATCCCTGCCCCCTCTCTCCTCGACCCTGTCCTCTGCATCATCCCTTCTCTACTCCCTCTCTCTCCAACCCCTTCCATCCCTGCCCCCTCTCTCCTCGACCCTGTCCTCTGCATCATCCCTTCTCTACTCCCTCTCTCTCCAACCCCTTCCATCCTAGACCACGTTCCCTCTCGTCTCAGCCCCGCCCCTTCCCTTTTATCCTCCGCCCCTTCTCTCGTAGACGCTGCCCTCCGTGACTCTGTGCTCCACTCCCTCATCAGCTGGAAGGTGGAGCGTGCTGATTGGTCCAGGTCCTCACCGGTGGAGGAGGAGCAGAGCTGCTCCTTGCGTCTAAGCTGTTCCTGGCCCTTCTGGACCAATCGGGGCTCAAAGAGCAGGTCAAGGTCAAAGGGCAACAGGGATAGAGGCTGCAGGAGGAGAAGGAACTCCTCGAATAGAGGCTGGCAGGGCCTCTGGGACAACGGCAGGAAACCCCACGGGTGGTAATGGGTCGCTACGATGTCTGGGGAGGACAGGTGGACAGAGAGGGGTGGGTTGGGGAACAAGTCATGGTTAGACTTTTATTTAACTAACCTTTATTGAAACAGGCTAGTCAGATAAGAACAAATTCGTATTTACAATGATGACCTGAGATTAGCAGAAGCATACCAGACATTGGTTGTAATAGTGTCTGTTTTCTCTCTAAGAGGTCAGACACACAGAGAAATCTGATGGCCGATAGGTTAGTTCAGGAGGAGGCTGTTCTTTCTACTCCTGCATTCCAACATAACAGTCTTACAAACCACCTGATGATGAGGACAATAAGTTACAGCTGGTGAAGTATTAAAGCCTTAAGCTTGAAACACACCGAGAATCTGACTGCTGATAGGTACTTATCACAGTGGGAGGTCGTTACCTCTCGCTAGAACAAAATACGGGGGGTGATGTCCCAACAAACCAGAGGGAAACATTATTTAACACTATAAAACAATGGCGAAATTGATATATAATATGATATTTTACATGATTTAATTAAATCCTGGAATTGGTCTGAGCTGGTGTTGCTTATTTTATAAAGCACTGTACAGCTTTGTCTGTCGCTATACGCCCTTGAGGGGCCCCCTGGGACTTACAGCTGCTGCTGGTTGGCTACTGGTGTGGTGGGGCCTGTCATATTTGATTGACGTGTATCCTACCATGTCTGTTGCTAATTTACATTCAGTTACATTCAGGCGCAAAATTGATAGAAAGTATATAAGTCAGGTGAGCTAAAACGCGAGGAGCGACAGAATAAGAAAAGTTAATTGCATCCTGTGTTCCACTTACAACCTACTTCTCCTCGTCGTCGTCCTTACAACCGTAAAGATGGCACGGAACATCCAACCACTGCTGTTACTGCTGCCTGAGGCGGGTGTTGATGGAAGCATGGCCTCGAGCCCGTGGCACCCAAAAAAACAAAACAGTTTGAACAAGGTTTTCTATGTGCACTGCTGCGCACACAACACACATTTAATTCTAATGGATGTTCCTTGTGTAGAGCAAAAGTTTTTTTGTGGCACATTGGAGACCCTGTAGACATACTGCTTCTAGCCTCCCAAGGTTTTAAAATACTTCAGTTGGAACAGGAAAACATGCAGCTGGAGAGAGCCGTTCTCACCCTAAAGAGCCTATTGGACACAAGGTGGGCCTCCAGGAACCAGGCCACAGAAGCGGTTATACAGAGCCTGACCTAGATCCCTGAGGCCCTGCACTGAATAAAGCACCAGAACCACACTACACCAAAGTCTGCCTCTGAAGCCAATGGCCTGCTGTCAAAATGTATGTTGGTGGTTTTTGGAACGGTTTACTAAAGAAGACGTACATCCTTTCTAGCGATCGGCGAAAGGATTTGATGTAAACGCTGCGTGGATCTCATTGACGCCTGCATGGTTGAGATCAGACAGATGCGCACAGATGAGGCCCATGACAAGATGGAGAACACTGCGAAAGAGATTGGCCCGACAAAAACAACGCAACAACTGAGTTTGCAGAGTAGAGAGCGGGCAAGAGGAAGAGGTTTCATGACGAGGACACAGAGGACGACCCAATTCTGGAAAGCAGCAGGCGCTTTAAAGCTGATGTATACTATTACATACTTGATGTTTTTGTGGGGCAGTTTGATAATTGATATGCTGACTTCAGAGAAATGGCACAACTATTCTCTGTGCTCAACCCAAAGTGCTTTGAGCACCCCTGATGCAGGAAAATAATATGCTTGAGCTCGCACGTTTTCTACTCTGATAATATTTCCAAGCCTGAGGAAGTTGTGGGTGAGTTCCTCTCTTTTCCGCACAATGTATTCCGAGTTAGCCATGGGATCTCAACACTGACGCAGTCCTACCATTCCTCGTTGCCAATGACATGCACCGAGCATATTCAAATCTGACCATTCTCCATAGAATCTACAAAACCATTCCCATCAGCAGTACCAGTGCCAAGCTAAATTTCAGCCGCCTGAAGCTCATTAAGAGCTATTTGCATGAATGAATGAGGCCAGACTATCCGACCTCACTTTGCTTTGTACTGAGCTGGACATCGACAAAGACAAAATGGTCGGGAGGGATTCTATTATTTCTTCATACCTTTTATCAAGAACCCACGGCTGAAAATAGCCAGCTAGCCAGCTAACTAGCTACTTGCTATTAGCCACCGTTAGCGGTCTTCACCACTGTCCGTGGCCTGCACTACCTACCAGCCAGCTCTAGCCTGGACAATTATCGGCCAGTCTGCACAGCGTGCTATCGACAAAATGGTTGGGAGGTTTGCCAACATGAAGGAGAGGAGGATGACGTTTTAAAACGGGGACCTTGATTTGTACACCTGTTGGCATTTTCATTTTGTTCTATTGAATGCATGATGTAGACCCGGCGCCAGAACGCCATAGGGGGGGGGCGTGTTTTTTCACAGGACCTCCTATGTGTGCACGCACTTGCATGTTCACAAATGTTTTAATGGCTTCGGATGTTAACGTGCAAGAAACCAAGGCTTTTACGGTTACAGAAGTCAACAAATGATAACGCCTGGGGAGTAGGAGTGATACTGGGGGGTACAGGGCCTGGGTTAACCTCTACATCACCAGAGGAACAGAGGAGGAGTAGAATAAGGATACGGCTAAAGGCTTTAAGTACTGGTCTTCTAGTGCATTGGGTACAGAGAAAAAAAGGGGCAGATTTCCGGGCGTTGTAGAATAGATTCAGGGCATTATGTACAGACAAGGATATGGAAGGATATGAGTACAGTGGAGGTAAACCTAAGCGTTGGGTAACGATGAAAGAGATAGCATCACTGGAGGCACCGATTGAGTCGGTCTCCGCGTGTATGGGGGGTGGGACAAAGGAGCTATCTAAGGCAGGTTGAGCTGGGCTGGGGGATCTACAGTGAAATAGTACAATAAGAAATAACCGAAACAGCAATAAGCAAGGCATATTGACATGGGAGAGAGGCATAAAGCAATCACAAGTGTTATTCGAGAGAGCTAAGACAAAAGCTGGTAATGGCGACACAGTTTGGGCTGAGGCTAAACATAAACAGGATGCGGTACCGTATAAAGGAACCGTCCAGCAGACATCAGCTGTATAGCTGAGTTATCATAAGGTCCGGTGAACAGCAATAGGATAGTTCGCAGGTAGTTCGGGGGCTGCTATAGCACTGGCGAGCAAGAGGCCACGGCTTGCGTGTGCTAGCGGGCCGGGGCTAGCAGCTGGATCTTCGTGGTGGACGTCGTAACGGGAAGCCTGTTAAAACCACATCAGACGATTTCGTCGGCAGACCAGTCGTGTTGGATCGGTGGGGCGCCGTGTCAACACTAGGAGGTCCCGTCCGGTTGACAGAGAGGTAGATAGCCGGGAGATGGGCCTGGCTCGAGGCTAGCTCAAGGCTGATTAGCCAACAACAACATCCATTTGGTTGCAGCTAACTAGTTGCGATGATCCGGTGTTAAAGGTCCAGTGATTCAGTGATTCCGGCAGAAAAACCGATATGTTCTGGGTCGATAACGCGCTGTGCAGACGGTGCAGACTGGCCGGCAATAGTCCAGGCTAGAGCTGGCTGGTAGGTAGTAGGCCAGTATCTCTATTTGCACATGATCTTCTGCACATCTATCACTCCAGTGTTAATACTAAATTGTAATTATTTTGCACTATGGCCTATTTATTGCCTTACCTCCATAACTTACTACATTTGCACACACTGTATATATATTTTATATTGTGTTATTGACTCTATGTTTTGTTTATCCCATATGCAACTCTGTGTTGTTGTTGTTTTTACCGCACTGCTTTGCTTTATCTTGGCCAGGTCGCAGTTGTAAATGAGAACTTGTTCTCAACTGGCTTACCTGGTTAAATAAAGGTGAAATAAATAAAATCATCACTTGGTCAGGCCTGCTAGTGAAGTGGAACATTGTATCAAATCATCACTTGGTCAGGCCTGCTAGTGAAGTGCAACATTGTATCAAATCATCACTTGGTCAGGCCTGCTAGTGAAGTGCAACATTGTATCAAATCATCACTTGGTCAGGCCTGCTAGTGAAGTGCAACATTGTATCAAATCATCACTTGGTCAGGCCTGCTAGTGAAGTGCAACATTGTATCAAATCATCACTTGGTCAGGCCTGCTAGTGAAGTGCAACATTGTATCAAATCATCACTTGGTCAGGCCTGCTAGTGAAGTGCAACATTGTATCAAATCATCACTTGGTCAGGCCTGCTAGTGAAGTGCAACATTGTATCAAATCATCACTTGGTCAGGCCTGCTAGTGAAGTGCAACATTGTATCAAATCATCACTTGGTCAGGCCTGCTAGTGAAGTGCAACATTGTATCAAATCATCACTTGGTCAGGCCTGCTAGTGAAGTGCAACATTGTATCAAATCATCACTTGGTCAGGCCTGCTAGTGAAGTGCAACGTTGTATCAAATCATCACTTGGTCAGGCCTGCTAGTGAAGTGCAACATTGTACCTATCGGCAGTCAGATTTCTCAGTGCGTCTGACCCTTAACACTTAAAGATGTGCATACCTTCATGAGTGTAGAGGTGATTGAACCAAAACTCCAAAGATCGCAAGCTGAAAGGGAAAAACACAAAAGAGATGGACAAGAAAGGAGTCAGCTATGCTGTATTACTTTATTATTGCTTTGGAAACCAATACTGAGTCAGAGCCTTGCCTGGCCAGTTGTTTAGAAGGCTATTGTTAAAAGGTTTGTGGCAGTGAGAGGGAGATACAGTCGTGTACAGGAGGTGGAGGTGGTACAGAGTGCAGGACTACTAGTGATGACTACTAGAAGTAGGTGACATAGAGGTAGTGTACTCACTTGAGCAGTCCGAAGATGAATGCGTTGAGTCTCATGCTGTGGCTGGTGAACTCTGAGTACTGGGACACCTTGCAGAACAGGCTGTGGAGAACACGGGTGGACGGGCCTGAGGGAGGGATGGAGGGAGGTCAGGATTATGATTTATTATAATGTTACCTTGACAATGTAATATTATTTTCAGTGGTGTATGTTACAGGAGGGGGGTCGCAGTTCCGGAGCGACCCACTAGGTGTCATTCTCCGACAACCTTAGGCACCTCCTCACTCACATTCTGGACTAATCAGTATCCTATTGGTGTCACCTGTGTCTACCTGTTCACCTGTGTATTTATGCCCTCGCTTCCCTGTGTTCCGTTGCTCAGTTTTCTCTGCTAGTTTCTCTATGTCCAGCAGTACTACTCAGTGTCTCATCGGAGACCTATGTACAGGTACTTGAGAAGTGTTCTCCCTGTTTCGTTATTTGTTTCAGTCTTAGGTAGTATTTCGTATTTTGGCTGTCAGACGGTTTTTGGAGACTTATTTGCTCCGCCTTTCTTTTATCGTGATAAGTCCATTATTATGTATTCTGGCTTCAGGACCACCAGTAAAGATCCTGGTTTCACCGTCTCTGCCTACTTCCTACTGTATATCCTGCACCGCACCTGGGTCACACCTCACCCCAACCCTTACAGGTGTAGTGGAGGGTATACGCAGGTATACGCAGCATACCCACTTCTTCTTCAGTGGGCATTGTCTATACTCACTTCTTAATCCCCACTGATACGTATATCAAAGTAGTGTAGAGGAGGTGTACGCCGTATCAATCAATAAGGCTGATGGAATAGATCGGAATGTTTAGCTTAGAATGTTGATAAATTATTATTTCTTCACATTTTATGCGCAGCCATGTCCAAATGGCAGTAGGCCTATGCGTGAACGTTCCAAAATGCAATTTGGGAAAACGCCTTTCTAAAATGCGCTGCGCACATCCCGAGCGGTTTCATGGACAGAGATGGAAATAAATATCCGTTAGAAAGAGGGGGGATTAAAGATGCAATAACTATCATGGATTGCTAATAATGATTAAGATCATTCCTTTGGCTGCTAGACAATGAAAGAAAGTTGAAAGAAAACCAATAGAACAGGAGAACGCATGCCTACCTGTCAGAATGATATCATGTCACTGTTTCTCCTAGAAGTTTTCACACAGGGCACCTTTCCTTCACTGGGCCGTTTGGAAAAACTTTGGCTAAAATTAGAGCACACCCACTTCTCCAGGCACCACTACACCCCTGATTATGTTAGTTGCTTGTATTATAGTCCTACATTTCCTTTGCAGCATTGATCACAATAATTATGTTGTTATGACCATTGTCAACATAATATTATCATAATGATCCACTTAAGGGCCATCCTCTAAATGAACCTGATTCTCCTCTGAATCTTCCATATCATCATCTACTTTTCCTCATTTTCTAAACAAATCCCTCGTCCCTCCGGACATACCTAGTGTTTACAGGCCTCCTGGGCCGTATACAGCGTTCCTCACTGAGTTCCCTGAATTCCTATCGGACCTCGTCGTCATGGCAGATCAAATTCACATTTTTCTCTACACTGGTTTCCTGTTAAGGCTAGGGCTGATTTCAAGGTTTTACTGCTAACCTACAAAGCATCTCTCCGATTTGGTCCTGCCGTACATACCTACACGTACGCTACGGTCACAAGATGCAGGCCTCCTTATTGTCCCTAGAATTTCTAAGCAAACAGCTGGAGGCAGGGCTTTCTCCTATAGAGCTCCATTTTAATAGAATGGTCTGCCGATCCATGTGAAAGAAGCAGACTCAAGTCTCAACCTTTAAGTCTTTACTAAAGACTCATCTCTAAAGTAGGTCCTATGATTGAGCGTAGTCTGGCCCAGGGGTGCGAAGGTGAATGGCAAGGTACTGGCGTGACAAACCACCCTTGCTGTCTCTGCCTGGCCGGCACCCCTCTCTCCACTGGGATTCTCTGCCTCTGACCCTATCAAGGGACCTGAGTCACTGGCTTGCTCACGCTCTCCCATCCTTCCTGTCCTCGGGCTCGTGCAGGTGGGGGAGATCTTTGTGGGCTATACCCTTGTCTTAGTGTAGTAAGTTAGTGGTTTGTTGATAACCCTTTGGTGGTGTGGGAGCTGTGCTTTGGCAAATTGGGTGTGGTTATATCCTGCCTGGTTGGCCCTGTCCGGGGGTAACTTTGGACAGGGACACAGTGACGCCCGATCCCCCCTTGTCTCAGACTCCAGTATCCATGCTGCAATAGTCTATGTGCCGGGGGGCTAGGGTCAGTCTGTCATATCTGGTGTAATTATCCTGTCTTATCTTAGGTATGCTCCCTCTAATTCTCCCATCTCTCTCTCTCCCCTCCCGGAGGACCTGAGCCCTAGGACCATGCCTCAGGACTACCTGGCCTGACCACCTGGTTGTTCTGCTTATCCAGTTTCTGCTGTTCTGCCGGTGGCTATGGAACCCTGACCTGTTAACCGGTTGTGCTACCTCGTCCCGACCTGCTGTTTCGACCCTCTCTCTCTCTCCACCAGGCTCCAGGGCTTATGGCCTAATCATCATCACCATTACCTAGTTGTGTGGAGGCCTCCACCAGGCTCCACGGCTGGTTGCGTCTCTGTCCGATGATCAGGTCCAGGACGTAGGCCTTCAGCCCATCCCCCAGCACCTCCCTTAAAGCCGGACACAGGTACTTCAGGATCAGGTGGCCCACGTTGGGACTCACCCAACTGTTACCCAGCTTCGCCTGGAAGGGAGAGAGAGCGGGGGAGGGGTGGGTGGAGAAGAAAGTGGAAAAAAGGTAGAGGAGGAGAAGAGCAGAGAAGAGAGCGGGAGCAAGAGAACAAGAAAATAAGAGATATACAGTGACCAAGAGAGAGGAGATAGACAGTGACCAAGAGAGAGGAGATAGACAGTGACCAAGAGAGAGGAGATGGACAGTGACCAAGAGAGAGGAGATAGACAGTGACCAAGAGAGAGGAGATGGACAGTGACCAAGAGAGAGGAGATGGACAGTGACCAAGAGAGAGGAGATGGACAGTGACCAAGAGAGAGGAGATAGACAGTGACCAAGAGAGAGGAGATGGACAGTGACCAAGAGAGAGGAGATGGACAGTGACCAAGAGAGAGGAGATAGATAGTGACCAAGAGAGAGGATATGGACAGTGACCAAGAGAGAGGAGATGGACAGTGACCGAGAGAGAGGAGATAGACAGTGACCAAGAGAGAGGAGATAGACAGTGACCAAGAGAGAGGAGATAGATAGTGACCAAGACAGAGGAGATGGACAGTGACCAAGAGAGAGGAGATGGACAGTGACCAAGAGAGAGGATATGGACAGTGACCAAGAGAGAGGAGATGGACAGTGACCAAGAGAGAGGAGATAGGGGGAGAAAAAATACATTGACATTACAGTTTATTTATGAAAAGAGATACAAAAAAAAAAGAGATATTCTTACGTTGTAAAAAATCAACAACAGTCTACTATAGAAACCAAAAGGAGAGGTAAATCCACAGAATGAAATAGAACAGTATTATATAGTATCGCTAGGGGTAAATCACACAGTAGCATACCTTCACATCAGGGTCCCGACTGGTGCCAAAATGAGCCACGATTAAATCTACCGCTGTATTAATGGCTTTGACTAAACCTGAGAGAGAGAGAGAGAGAGAGAGAGAGAGAGAGAGAGAGAGAGAGAGAGAGAGAGAGAGAGAGAGAGAGAGAGAGAGAGAGAGAGAGAGGAAGGGGGAGGAATGTAAAGAGGTAGTCGATTACGAGGCACTTCACATGTCAAACAGCCTCTCAGCAGTAAGTATGGGCTAATACAGGCTGCAGTCACCTGCTTTTATCTGATGGTTATCACCCTCTTTCTCCTTTCCACAGTGATAATCAGCTAGTCCCCAATGGCCAACCTCAAGCAGAAAACTTGAATTCGCAAGGTTTGAAAGTAGAGGGACATTTCTTCATTAACTATCTACTTCAGTTTACAAACAAGGTTTAATACCATGCACACAGCATGCTACTGTATTCGTTGTTTACAGCATATTTAACAGTAGGGCTTTTAAGATGGGTTGGAGTCAACATTATTTTTCTCCATTACAGACACATGCTATTTCTAATAGCTACAGAAGCTTCTGAGTCAGTCACTAAAGGGAGTTCATATGGGTCTCGATTGAAGGACCCTTCAGTACCGACATCAAAGACCTAGAGACACCCACACACTCAGAGAGAGAGAGGGGGGAGAGGGGGAGAGGGAGAGAGAGAGGGAGAGAGGGAGAGGGAGAGAGGGAGAGAGAGAGGGAGAGAGGGAGAGATAGCGAGAGAGAGAGAGAGAGAGAGAGAGAGAGAGAGAGAGAGAGAGAGGGAGAGAGAGAGGGAGAGAGGGAGAGATAGCGAGGAGAGAGAGAGAGAGAGAGAGAGAGAGAGAGAGAGAGAGAAAGAGAGAGAGTTTGGGGAAGGCCATTTCCTGTTTCAGCATGACAATGCCCCCGTGCACAAAGCGAGGTCCATACAGAAATGGTTAGTCGAGATCGGTGTGGAAGAACTTGACTGGCCTGCACAGAGCCCTGACCTCAACCCCATCGAACACCTCAACCCCATCGAACCCCAACATCAGTGCCCGAACTCACTAATGCTCTTGTGGCTGAATGGAAGCAAGTCCCCGCAGCAATGTTCCAACATCTAGTGGAAAGACTTCTCAGAAGAGTGGAGGCTGTTATAGCAGCATAGGGGGGACCAACTCCATATTATTGCCCATGATTTTGGAATGAGACATTCGACGAGCAGGTGTCCACTTACATTTGACCATGTAGTGCACATAGAAACATACTAAACCACTCCTAGTTGCTGTCTCACCTCTCTTCTGCTTCAGGTCCACAGAGATATGGGATTGTGAGGAAGAGGAGGACGATGAGGAAGAGGAGGCGTCCGGAGAGAGACAGAACTCTTCTGGAGGATGCTCGGTCAGGGAGAAGTAGTCTGGCAGGAAGTCACTGTAGTACTGCTGCAGCTGCTTCACAGACTGGCCTGAGAACACACACACGTAGGATAAGTACATGCACACGTAGGATAAGTACACGCACACGTAGGATAAGTACACTCAAACGTAGGATAAGTACACTCAAACGTAGGATAAGTACATTCAAACGTAGGATAAGTACACGCACACGTAGGATAAGTACACGCACACGTAGGATAAGTACACACACACACGTAGGATAAGTACACACAGACGTAGGATAAGTACACACAGACATAGGATAAGTGCACACAGATGTAGGATAAGTACACACACACACGTAGGATAAGTGCACACAGACGTAGGATAAGTACACACAGACATAGGATAAGTACACACAGACGTAGGATAAGTACACACAGACGTAGGATAAGTACACACAGACATAGGATAAGTACACACAGACATAGGATAAGTACACACAGACATAGGATAAGTACACACAGACATAGGATAAGTACACACAGACATAGGATAAGTACACACAGACGTAGGATAAGTACACACAGACATAGGATAAGTACACACAGACGTAGGATAAGTACACACAGACGTAGGATAAGTACACACAGACATAGGATAAGTACACACACACGTAGGATAAGTACACACAGACGTAGGATAAGTACACACAGACGTAGGATAAGTACACACAGACATAGGATAAATACACACAGACATAGGATAAGTACACACACGTAGGATAAGTACACCCACATCCTCAACATACACTTATCACACACACTGGCAGCTATGTCTTTGGACACTATACATGAATAAACACACACACACACACACACACACACACACAGGCACGTGCACAGATGGGGTCAAGCCAAGCACCTGCCATCCCACTCGCCAAGTGCCCTTTTGGGTGGTAGTATAATTTTTACTATTTTTATACAGTTTTTGTCGTTTTTGTTCTGAACCAACTGCCCCCGAGTTGTTGTGATGTCATCAAGTTCGTAATATTTCAAATACAATCACTGGAAGATTGAAAAGCAAATGGCTCCTGCTGAAAAGAGAAGACTCTAATCTCTAAAATATTTGATCAACTTCCAAATAGGCCTATTGAGTGAACATTGTTTTAAAGTCATGTAAAATGACGTAGAATTGCATGAAATGCGTTTATAAAAAGGCCCATTTTTTTCCAGGCCCTAGGCCACTAAAAACGTTCCCCGTGTGTGCAACTTCTGTAAGTGCCTCTACTCTACTGCTCTATGCCACTAGCAAATGCCATGATATGCATGCAGCGCTTTATTATAAAGGTTTCAAAAATACATCTCATGCGTTCCGGTACCTCAGAGCTCCCCAGGTCACCCCCCATCTCGTGCTCACGTTCTAGACTCTAGCTAACCACCATATACTAAAATATCCATACGAGCCACTAGCCAGCCAGCCAGCCATATATCATGAGTTAAACCATTATGAATATTAGGCTATAGTATGAAGTTATTATTTAAGAGCATTGAAGATAAACCACAATCAGTGAAAAAAAATATCACGCTAGCTAACGAGCAGATTTACATCAATATCAATGACCAGCTGATAGCCTACCCTCCGTTCCTGATTTCAATAATATATTTAGGAGGCACTGTAACTAGCTGGCTTACAAGTTG